>NC_090705.1:305000-592500 GCF_040954835.1 Lepisosteus oculatus | reverse complement strand
CAGGCTTGTACGTTAAATCGGCCCATAAAATACTGACTTTTAAAATGTCAATGTTGTGTTTAGTGTCGGAGACTAAAAAAAAAGTTGATAAATATTTATGGTATACCTTTCGTTGTTTTGCTCCAACAAATCTTACATATCTCGTGTTTATTGTGAGATTAAATAGCGTGTTTCACATTAAAGACTAGAAACGAAATCAATATTGAGGGACAATAGCGGTCACCATAAAAGTCATGATAATAACCTTTTAAATGACATCACAGAAGATCATAAAAACTTTATCCCAAACCTATTCTCTGAAATTAATTTTATGTGAGCTATGAAAACTCACATAAGTCAGATGACATCGATTACACATACTAACTGATCAACTTTTTACACTGTTTCCACTTTCGACGTGAATAGCCATAAATCGTTTAACTGTCACTGAAGCAATAGAGACTAAAATAAAAATGTAAATTAGCAATAGACATTGTTCGAGACACCTTAAACACTTTCCTACAACACTTTTCTAGCTGTATCACTAGAGTAGAAGAAGCATCTAATCCGTTCATTGCAGGATGTCAGTACAGATTATTAGCAATAAATAGTTTACAGCATGCTCTTTTTTTAACCTCAAAAACGTGGACACCCTGTTAGGACTCTTTACATTGTCGGTTGTAAATGTACAATATTTAACCCTACTGTTAAATGAGTGGAAGGTGAAATAAAATAAAATTCTGCACTAGCATTCCAGTCTTTAAATGCATTTAGAAAACAATGTGAAAAAATTCAACAATAACAACAAACAACAATAATAATAATAAAAATAGTGGTGATGCTGTTGAGGAGAAGAAACTACTTTCCGACAATGAGTCGAAGAACTTTTTTAAAAAGCATAACGACACATTACCCCTTGAGCAATAAAACACATTGAGATAACGAGGCAAATACAATTTGTTTCTGCTTTCTTTCCAGTTTTTTTAAATCGCAATAAAATTCAACATGCAATGCTCGATATTATTATTATTATTATTATTATTATTATTATTATTATTATTATTATGTAGCCAACGAATATCACGGGAATGTACACGGGAACAGCCCTGACAACTACAGTATTAAAAGGAGCCGTGCCCAATTTCAAAACAACACAATAACGCGAGAATCTTCGCCTCCGTTTTAATGAAACACAGAAACAGCTCAGAAATAGCAAAGCACTGCGGCTTAAGCCCTGCGCGTATCGGCGTCTCCGCTTGAAAGGAAGCTCGAGATGGTGAACTCTTCTTGAACCGAGATTTAAGTCGTACGGTCATAAATCACTAGGACATAAACTCCGCCATTTACAACTGATAGCCTATTTCTGGCCTGCTTACCTTAGCCTCTGACGACAAATGCAGAACACAACATAATATTTTCTCATTCAGCGACAAAATCGATAGAATGGGAGTCCAGGAAAAGTTTGGCGAAGGGCAGCAACAGATAGCGCGTGCACTTGCGGGAGTCATGGACAAAAGAGGAAGACAAGATGGTAGCAGGAGCTCTGCTAAAGGCACGAAACCAATCCCTTTCTCGATCTGGATCGGCAAGCCCGGGACTGTGGCAGCGCACCCTGGTCATGAAGATAAGCGCTATCAGCCCACACGGCTGCACTCATCAAACGCTAGAGAAAAGGCTGTTTCGTGTGAATATTAAATGTAGCAGCGGCTGTTTTAAAGTCTGGCTCACTCCAGAAGTATCGTGCAGACACTATGTGAACTCCCCCGAAACACAGCGTCACTGTAGACAAGAAAAATTATGCAAATGAACCATACTTTAGACACAAGAGGCTGAAGTGTCGGAACCCACTCCTGCCTATAAAAGATGAAGAAGTTACCTTGCCCACAAGTGCGGAAATGCCTTAAAATCATTCCGAAATTATTTTTCTTGATCGTATTATGACGTTTGCTAACAACTTTCACTCAAAACGAAACCCCACAACCCAGACCAAAAAAAAGTTATGTTTTACGCGCAACTGTATTTAATGTAAACGAATGCTCCGTCGTTTCTGACCCTTAGGAGAAGATGTTTGTGAAATATAAATTAGGGAGAATAAGAAAGATTTTGTAGCACTTTGTTTAGAAAATATATTTGAAAATGCCTTGGGTTCGACTGCATAGGACAGAAATACAAAAAACAGACCAGTGTTCCCACGACGGAGGTGCGAACTCTGACGAGAGAGAAGTTACACCTCCAAACGAAAACAGAAGAAGAGATACAGAAAAGGATATGAGCGGGTCTCTTCTGCATACCAATGCTTTTTTGTCATTTGTGGCTACGTAAGATTTATGACTTCATGCATCAAGGCAGTAAACAAGTGTAGAACAGGAACTCGCAGCGCCTTGCTCCTTACACATTTATCGCCACAAAAAAAGTGGAGAAAGACGGACGGCGTAGGTGTGGAGAAGCTGACAAAAATTCTTCCGCGTGCAATTTAGCAACCCGATGAATGTAGCTTTTGAAGAGAGACCTCCTGGACAATAATTAACTGCCTTGCCTTTCAAAGTGCTGATTCGGATTTCTTTTTTAGCCCGTGTTAAATACCGGGTTAAATGTCACAAAACGAAACCTGGGCAGATGCAGATGGGCTTTTCGGAGGAGCCGTCTTTATTTCAGTTAAAAGCGAGAGGCCGAAGAGGATCTGATCAAAGACGCGAGAAGCAACAGCCCGACCGTGAGGCGCTAAAGATCTTATTGGCAAGTCTGCACAAAGCGGTGCCGGGCTGGACGCAGACCTTGTTCTTTCAGGCACCGGTTGTTCATTTAAAAAAATGGAAGCGGCACTGAAGTGACTGCGGCTTTCTCCAAAGGTGATGTGCGGGTGTTTCTTTTCGAAGTGTGATTTCTCTCCGTATGCTTTGTAGCGGCAAACTCCACCACAAAGAAAAAACTAGAAAGACCACCAAATGATCACAATATTGTTTATATCCTACTGCGTGGAAAAAGAATACAATCTTGTCAAATTCCATTAGGATTATTGTGAACTAAATATAGCATTATTAATTATATGTACAGTATGCATTTGTGTAATGTTAAACAATAGACGCGATGTGATCGCTTACCGAATTGTGATTCAGTCTCTCTGTGGGGCCGTGGGTCGCAGGGTCTATTTCGTGTGGAACCTGTACACAAACGTAAATCTGCAAAGTAGCAGGATAAATCAGTGAGATTAATATTGTTCAGTCTGCGTGCTAAACAATAAAAACGGAAAATAAATATTTAAAACATCAGTTTATCTTGATTTGGGATAACTGATATAATATATTATTGTCTGTAAACGAATTTTTGTAAGCTACATATATTATATGTGGAAATGAACAATTAAAAATGTATTGTATTAATGTTGATTTAAAGTAAAGACATAATTTCTTTCACTTGGAAATTTCATTTATTATGATAAACAGAAGAAATAAATATATAATCTCCCGCGAACGAGTATTTGGTATTGTAAAGCAATTTCTATGCGTTTTTCTTTCATTATATGAATTAGTTATCGGCTGAAACACTTAAAACCACAGAACAATTTCATTGCTCAAAGATTTTTTTTGGTTTGAAATGTGTTTCAGTTCCACAGAGATAGATAGTTCACATGCGGTACAGATAAAAAAAATAACCAGCAGCCAAACAAAAGAACAGCCGAGCCCACCCTTCGTCCTCTTGGCTGGCTGGATTCACAAGAAAAGCTTGAAGGAACATCGTCAACCACATTAACGGCAAACCGAAATTATTCTATGGTATACCAACAACGGCAATAATAAAAACAGCAGCGGCTCTGAAAGTTTATGCAGTAACATTTAATTTGGATGGAGGAGCAGTGAAACTGTCGTTAAGGCAGCTTGCCCAGAAGCGGCTGTCCCGGACCTTAAGAGACATAAATCACGTCTCGGCACCCTGACCTTTGTAGAACTGAACACAGCCCTGGATACGATTTTAGACAGCAGTCATATTCTCAACACCATGGAAAGATTTTTAAAGAAAAACATAAGGAGTGTATATATATAGGCAAGCAGTTCAATGCAAGCTAAAGGCATTACTGCATTATTATTGAAGGCAGTACTCTATTATTAAATTCATTACCAGAGGTCACCAATCCAATGTAGCCTTGAGACTAAGATCAAAAACTATCCCCTGAAAATCTTTTAAAGTTAACCTTTCAAAATAGCTTACTTTTGAAAAACAAGTCACACTCTGTAGTAGTTACAAGCATTTACTTGCTGGTGTACATTGCCGAAGGAGTACAACCGAGACAGCAGCATTTTGGTTTACCCGTTTATACAATTGAGGTGGGGTAAGAAAATCATTCAAAAATATTTTAAAACCTAATCCACAATGGTGCGTTTTTTACTTTCAGGTTAAATAACGAATTTATTTTTATTTTACAAAATCTTCCGCAAATTTTCTAAGAGGAAGAACTCGATTGGCCGACCGCATTGGATTTATGGTGTGATAAAGAAATAACAACCTATTATTTTTATTCGACCGGAACAATGCAGTTCCAATAAGGTCAGAGTACTGCCTCAAACTACACCGTATCGCAGCTCCAACTGTGTACAAACCCCACTGTAAACAGCTTAAATAAAATCCTCAGCGTTTTGCTTCAAATCATTCGTGTATATCAGACATATATAAGCATCCTCACACAATTGCGCTGATTACATATACATAAACTGTGGCTAAGGCTGTTTCTGCCATTTTTTACTGAACCCCTAAGCCTTTCCAACTGACCTTTGCCTTGAGCAGCAATAACTCACCACAGTAATGAACAATCAACGGAAATACCTCAAAATAAAATCCATCCTCCTAAAGCAGGGCTCCTTCTCTCTCCGCTCCGAAAAAAAAAACATCCATCCGCGAGAGCAGAAAACGAAGTCCATAAAAGAGCCCTTTTGGTGAAAAGTATATAAAGCTCTGACTCTTTACAGAAAGTGGGGGACGATTATCACAGTCGAATCCAGCCCGGGTCTCCGCGGAAAATGCCACAATAATGCGCTGTATTATGCACTCACGTGGTGCTACGTCAACTTAAATCCTTTTATTTGAATTTGTGAATCATTAAAGGAACTATTCTTTGCCGCTTAATCTTTTACTTTAAAAAGTTAAACCACAGCATTGCATTGAAATTAATAGAAAACAAGAGATGAGCCTGCATGTTTCGTCTGATTGCTTTCCTAACTTAAATAACCCGTGCTAAGGTAAGTTAAATGAGAAACAGCCTGCGAATCTGCACTACGCTAGCCGCTTTTTGACCGACTGGTTTGTGAAACGTATGGACGGGAATAAGGTACCTCTCTCTGCATATCGCACACCAGCGATGTTTATTTTTTATCCTCTGTATTTGAATGTGTGGACATTGCTGTAGGAAACCCCTAATGGGTAGGTAGCTTGATTATCACTCAGCACTATAGTCGCCTCTTTGTAGGGCTATTGTGCTAGGCGTGCTCAACACCCACACAGACACCAAGGCAGTCAAATAAAATAAAATGACTTATAATTACCTGACAAAACGCAAAATGGGCTCCTCAATGGCTAGCTGATTTTTGTCGTTGTAACATAGTGTGAAGAATGGGGTTGCCTTAAATGTAGTAAATCAGAGGACTTTTCCCCTCTGTCTGTAGGGACCCTCCTGCTCAACCTGCTCTTACGCATTTCCTACCATCAGCTGAGTGATGCTGGAAATTATAGGTTTCTAATGAGAAGGCTCAGCTCCAGCGCGTGGAGAGGCTACAGGGACAACCGCAGAACCGAGGGACATTTTGACGAAGTTCAAAATAGGACATTACGATTTTTTTTTTTAAAAAAAATATTGTTTTGTGAACTAAAAGACGTCTCTGGTGGACGTATCCACAAAAAATAAAATATTAATTTCTGAAATATAACTATTCCAAGTTGTATCGCTTGCTTTAAATCAGTTGTATTCTTCTTCTTATTATTATTATTATTATTATTTTAGTAGGAGTAGTTGCAGTGGTAGTAGTGTTGGTGTATAAAAAGTACATTGCAGTCACGCAAGGCTCCAGTGTGAGTCTAGTAACATGTCGGTTTCAGCTCCAATGAATCAGTGTACAGATTGTGCAGTCTCTTTAAAAGGACAGTCAGCTTGCAGTGCTAATCCTTCCCTTTACAAGTTTGCAGCTCTGTTCAGTCATCATGGTGTAGGGGGCTTTGAGTGGTGTTAGTTCCCGGCACACAGAGCGGGCGAACAGGGTTTACTAAGACAATAAATCATCAGCGCAGGACACCGGCCCCTTCATACCGACACCCTCATGTTCAACAGCCATTGTCCTGTCGAAGTAGAAGAAGTTACACAAGTCCAAACTTTTTGTCTTATCGAGCCCGTTTTAGTCATTTGATTTGATTTTTCAGCTCACTGTCTCGGCGCCCAATCTCCGGAAAGTGAAGCAGAGTTTTTTTAGACTGTATACTAACATGTACCTAATTCATTTTTAACAAGGGCTGGTCTTTAAACTCATGGAAGACCAACACCTCCGCACAGCGAAGACTGGCGCTCAAGATCATCTCCTGTCCGGATCAGCCAGGCGTTCGCTCTCAGAATCTTTTGGAATATTTGGTGATTTCCTGAATGTTTTCTATGTCTCTCGGCTACTCAGGAGGATTCGTTCTTATTTCTGATGCTGCTGTGTGAAGATATGGAAGGCACTGGAGCTGTGAGGAGGATCTGGAGAATGTCTTGAACCTTCAACAGTCACAACAATCGTGGACGGATAGCAGACATGTGCTCCCACTGGGGTGAAAGTTTTTTCTGAGCCTGAGGATTTCACTGGTCCCTGAATAAGAGGCGGTTTGAGCTTGGGTCTGTTAGGAAAGAGGCGAAAGCAGAGTGAAAAAAGGAACCGATGGGAAATAGAAAATTGTGGGCGAAGAATATATATATATTTCTTTGTTGTGTTGTGATCTGCTGTTTTGTCTCTGTCCCCCGTGACTCGAATCGCTGCTATTTTCAATGGTCCTCCAGACGTGTGGGTGGTGTACAACACTAAGTGCCTATATTGTACCATCTGTGGATCTTTGCCAAATGGTAATACATATCTCCACACAATGCTGACATGTATTGCTATAACATAAAAGCTAAGGTTACCGGATTCACTCAGTTTCTAACAAGGCTGTTTCAGATGCGTTAACGTCAAGGGTTCAGAAGGGAATTAACTTTCGCTTTTTTTTTATTTTACCGGTGAGCTGCCGGTTTGAAAGCCAGACCTGAGTGGATTTTATTTTTAAAAGACATTTTTTTTTAGTCGAGGATCGGCGCGAACTCAGTATCAATCACATCATAGTCTTTGAAGCGTAAAACACAATTTAAAGAATGAATGAAAATTCAGAGGAGCATAAGGACAGATGACAAGAAAGGTACAGGGGTGTTGGAATGATTTCGTACCAATGTGGTTACAAGTCTACAAGCAAGAGAATAACAGGAGATCACGGCTGCCATCCTGCTATTAGAAACTATAATTAGCGGGTTCAAACATTGAATATCAGAAACTGACTTCTTGCGATTGCTCACACTGTCAACCAGTTCCTTATAACACTCGAACTCACAATTCTAATGGTTTAGACTACAAGAACCTCATCTCCAACAACTGCATTTTCAATGTGCGGATGCCTTCGCACCAAAACACGATTATTGAACTTTGAAAAACGAAATGCCATTATCTTACACGTAAATCTTATTCATCTAAAGGCAGACTGCTTTGTCGCCCGTTGCAAAACACCACTTCCTAATTATTCTGATAGGTGCATTGATTAAGATTAAATCATGAAAACTTCTGTTGTGTTTATAATATCCTGAAACGAATAGTTTTTAAAGCAAAATGAAAATGCGGCAAATATAAAACAAACTCTGGAACACAACACATCCCCATAGGCGATAGCTTGCTCAAGGTCCATTAAAGACAGGAAACACGAGGAAGCCCGTCTGAGGCCTTTCTTCATATTCTCATACACAAAGACAAGAGCAGTGTAAATCAGAGCACTTTCAGTGCGTCCGATTAGTACAATTTACCCGTCCGCGTTTCCTCGGCTTTATGATAAGTGAAACCAAGTCGGTTCAGTTTCATGGAAATCTAAAGTAGTTTATTTACAGAAAACCACAAAGAGGAACAATGACCTTAGCCGAAAACTGTAAATCTTTAACACATGGAAGAAGTGTCCCCTTTCTTATTCAGTGCTTTTAGTCCCAGAGGCATGGAGACTCTCTTCTGTGAGCCTTCACAAATCAATTGGAAATTCGAGAAATTGGCATGAGTCCACATTTGACTAGTTTAAGCGTCAGTCAGAAATTGTTCATATTTTATCTCATTTTGCCACACGCGTGTAATAAAAAGACATTCAAAGAGTATCAACGAGCAAAACACACTTCTGAAGGAAGCAACGTGAATTTAAAAATGTATTGTAAAATAGTTTTTGTTCAAAAGAGATAAGAGATAAGTCTTAAAATCAGAAACAAAAACACGATGTTTTATTTTTTAACGCAATATGGCTTCTTAAACAATGGGGTACTTTTAAGTTAACAACGTGCATTATTTTTAGTTTTACGTTAATTATAAAACGCGTCGTTCTTTTTCATAGGGATCGCGTAGCTGTTAACATATTTGAGTGTTAAGCCGTACAGAAATGCCTCGATATACTTTCGACTGAGCACCAGTCAGGTGTCATCGGGTACTAACCGCTCTAATCAGAAGTTCTTTGGAAGAAAAATAATCGTTTCGTCGATAAACTGACTTCTTTATTTGAATATAATGTTTTGTTTTTCAATATTTTCATTCTATCTAAACGGATTGTCATTGGCTTGTTTTAAGAAGAAGACATTACAGTTTTACAGTTTTGGTCATTTACAAGGCGGAAATCAAAGTTGCTTTTTCTTAGCCATTTTACTGAACATTCCGTGTGTATTTGTGTTTCTGTTCATTAAAGGGAATGCCACAAAAATGACATATTCTCCACTTGTCCGTGTTTGTTTTAGTCATTAATTTGACTTTATCTTTTGCTTCTCATCGTTGTTTGCAAATATTTCCCGATTAGTACTGTGAGATGGAATAACTGTAAGATTTCCATGTAAGGCTCAATTCTGAACTGCTTTCATAGATCACACCTTCGATAAAATAAACGGTAAATACTGTTTATACATTAGCTGTGACTTTGTGGGACATATATATTCTGGAGCCCTGGACAATTAAAATTCTGACTTTCTTTCAGAAGTCAGAGAAGAACAGCATCGATAACATTCATAACGTCGAAACTTTAAAAATGCCTTATAAAACAATCAGAATTAGTTCCCCGTCCAAGTGCTTTCCTCTATTGCAGTTGTACAGAAGACTATGAAAAGTAACAACTATATTTAACAAATCCTTTTTTATATCCTAAAAACATTTGTGCCCATTAGAATGGCATGGTACAAACTGACTTTGTTCTGGACCCACTTACGTAACCTGTACCCGTGTCTTAAAAGGCAGGTCTGTTTTCTCAATTCGAAGTGCTGTAACTGCATTGCCTCAGTGTTGGTTCGGCGCCCGGGAAAGCGAATGATTTATGAACCTGAAGAAACGGAACAAAGCGGTACCTCTCCTGCACGGTACCCAGGCATGCACACTGTGAACTAGAACGCCATCATCTGTGTTTGTATTTGTTGTAATCAATCATAAAAATCTAGGAATATCGCTGACACACGAAAGATTGACAAAACACATCGGCATGCCAGTGATTTAAATCTCATTCTATTAGCAGGCGTTATTCATCAGGGGAATGACAGGTAAGGAAATAAATAATAAAACACAGCCTGATTTAATTTTATTTTTAAAAAAATGATGCATACTCACACTACGACATACTAGTCCCAAATTCGTCTCCGGATGGTGAGATAAAAAAAAAAAACAAACCTAAATAGTTTCTTGTTTTGAGAATGAGAAAGTTGATATTCACTTCACAGAGGACCACATCAAGTGCGAATACTGGCGACTTCATATCTATTTCTGACCAGCTGCATTAATTATTTAATGAGTCACGTGAACAAGGAAGATTAAAATTTCAACACCTACACAAGGGGGCTACTGCTGACCCTTGCCTATGGCTCGGTGCAGTTTTCTTCCCTTCTTTTCAAATCTGACATTATGAGTTCAGTTAATTCACGGATTAAACTGCTGGTTTTATAAAAATTACTCCCCTGACCCTGAGTCGTTTCCAAATATTTTGTCTCTATTTGACTGCTGTTCCACTGCGGTCCTTAAACATGCATGTCTAAAAAACACGTCTCCAGGAAGATTTTCTAATATGACATCACTCCGTTACCATTTATTCGATTATTGCTTTCGAAGTCGCCAGAAAATCGAAGGATTGATCTACAATACATAATACATAAAGAGTATCTGCTTATCTGCAGCTAAGAAAGAGACAGCAACATGTGACAACTGTCTAATGTGATGATGAAGATGATGATGTTAATGATGTTGATGATATTATAATAATACACGCTGATAGTAAACTCGATTATTAGGTTGTCATGCTATTATTTCATTTCTAATTTATGGCACTACGAAATTGTGACGTCCTTGTGTGAACTCCAGGTTGTTAGATTTATCACAAGTTGAATGGCGCACAACAAATGCCAACTTCCCACATGGCAAAGAAACTAAACCCCTTTCTCAATTCAAAAGGAATGGCAGCAGGCGGTACCGCGGTACCGGAGTTGTAGCGCAGTAGTTTCCACCGTCGAGCCCGTTAACATTTTAATCAGCGCAATAAAGAGCCTTGGATCTAGAAAGAACAATTAGCATTGATAATGCCTCAGCTGTCTTGCCTTGCTTTAAGGGAGGAGTATACTATTTCACATTTACAACGTCAAGAAGCAATTCTAAATGAAATCTTATGATTGTTAAAATGATCTATCATGATTGAGTTGTATTTAATATAGTTTGGGAGGAATGGATAGTTGCCGTTGTGCTAGTGTGTCGGACACACACACACAGAGGTCAGGGTTCAGTCCACAGAGTTGGAAGTAGATAATTGGGTAGAATATGCGTCCTTTTGGTGAACCCGTTGATTGTTCAGTTTTGGCCAACAAAGCCAGCGCTCTGAACTGAGACGACTGTATATCAGTCCGGAATTTTATACACTCTTAGCTCCGTAAGTTTACAGGTAGATCTGAATTGAACCATGTACCCAGACAATAATAGCGTTAGTTATCAAATATTTTATAAAAATGTTAACCGATGCAATGGTCAGATCTAAAATCACTTTACACGATTCGAGGGAATTTCAAAACAAAGGCCCAAATTTCATCTGACTTTTTAATATGTACTAAACCTAACGAAATATGGTTTTGTACAGAAAACACTCTGCTAGCCTGCTGACCAAAGCTATCTTCCTGAGATTTGTTTCTTGAATTCTGTTCACACGAACGCTTTTCAGTGCTCCCGCAGAAACACAAAAGAAGTCCTAACTGAATAACTTGATTAATGGTTCTTGGTTAAAATATATTTGAATCTTTAAGGACTTCATCGTTTTTAGTAAATTAAAAGTAACGGAACTAAAATCTATCTGTAACTATATTCTATACAATTAACTGGTAATGCCGTTTGTGTTTTGCATTAACTCGGATTAAAACCTACATCTCACATGTTTTATTCTATCCCTGCAGAAAACTCTTAACAGTTCTATCGTTAAATTTACATCTGCACTGACTCTTTAGTAAATTATTCAAGCCGGTGTCACCAGAAAATAAAAAAACACCATTTTACTAAGTGACTGAGAGCCTTTTCTCCAGGAATGCTTCATTGACTGCCATTAGTAAATTAATATAAAATAAAATAATTATGTCTTTTATTTTTAGCGAACCTTAATTGTTTTTGTACCATTTCACAACATACTAAGCATTTTTCACTCTGATTAAAATAATTAATCTGAATTTTGACTGTATTTTATTTCTTGAAAAAGCTAAATCGTTTTAATTTCGTTGGTTACTTTCGCCGAATTTCGTGCAAAATGTGTAGGGCTCTACAGTAAAATGTTTTGTGTTTTGGAATTATATTATTTTTTTGTCTTGTCTGCATGGTTGTTAAATTATTGAATTTCGAAGAAGAATCCGGTGTTAGTAAAGTCAACATCCCTGTAGTGCTCTATCGTTGCAGCACAATCTAATACAGGAAAATAATTTAAATAAAATCGAGTGATGTGTAAAACGAATCCCAACACGGAAGTTTATAACGTTATATAATGTGTCTTAAATGTTGGTAAAATAACTTTCAGAATAATTATCTGTACTTATAGAAAACGGTAGTTAAACATGTATTTTAGTTATTCAGGACAACACTGTTAAACGCTGTTTCCGCATTTTGGAAGTGACTAGGTGTCAAATTTATAAGTTTTTAACGACTTTATTCCTGCTCTCCTGAAGAAAGACGTTTGTTTGTGATGCAATCACACGGATTAAATTCCACACCAAAGTCATGTAACTTCACATCAGGAATTACCCCCTCTTCGGAAACTGCATGGTTATGTTTGTTTCTGACGATTTACATGGTTTTGTGTGTAGATTCGTGACACAGGTACAGAAAATCGAGAGTAAATCTATGTTGAATAACCGTCACTGTGAACTAAATGTTCCACGTGTTGTGAAAGCAAACAGTTACAAGCCATCGCAGGTAATAAATAATCATCGACATGAAGTTTTATTTGAAGTTTCGTCTGAAATAGTCCCTTTCAATATCAATACGACATTTAATGCCATTCCGTTTTAGACTACACTACAAACAGATATCCACAGCTAGCACCAGATTTCCACAACCACACACGGCCTGGCTTACACACTACACACACCCAACGGTTCAGAAAAGGGGATCAAACACGACTTCTATTACACACAGATATTTGGGGATATGTTGCAAGTTCATGTACAGAGCTCAGAGGCTAAAGCATATTAACTCTTGTATGTGTGGCAGTGCACAGTGGACTCGTGCCCAGAGCACAGAGCCCAGGATTAACCTTCAATAACAGCATCTAATAATCTTTACAGCTGCAGAACACGACCTTAGCAAAGTCCTTGTGACAAAAAGGTGATACAGACACTGACTGTGTGAATCGAAACAAGATACACGTCCGTTAACAGCCCGTCTGTGAGAAGAGGAGGAGAGGCTGGAGTGAGAGGAATGGTCCGTCACTGAAGAATGACTTTGGTTTTCTCGAGTTTTGGTCCACATGTTCAACGAGGTCGCAGAGTATTTTTTGTGTCTATAGACCCAGCCCCGAGGCCGTGGGCACCGAGCTCAGTGGCTCCTGGGTCTGGCTGGGCGTCCTTGATTGCTGGCTTGCAGGTGACGGGTTGGTAGCGCGCGTTTTAGTGTTGGGCAGTTTGTGATCTTTCTTCCACTTCATCCTCCTGTTCTGAAACCATATCTTGACCTGGCGTTCAGACAGGCACAGCGTGTGTGCTATCTCGACTCGTCGACGCCTGGTTAGGTAGCGATTGAAATGAAACTCCTTCTCCAGCTCCAGGACCTGTTGTCGGGTGTAGGCAGTCCGAGACCTCTTCCCCTCTACTCCATTAAAACTGCTCGTTACTAAATACAAGGAAAGCAGCGTTATCGTCAAATTCAAGGGAAAACGGTAATGCAAGAAGCAACACAGCAGGAATATAGTGCATTGGCTGCAGTCCAGCAGAAAGTGAGAGTCTGGGTTAGAAGGCAGGCAAAGACACATGGTTCAGGGACGGTACATGGCAATAGAATTTATGAGGGGCTTTAATTACTGACCTAGCAGTTTGGCGCTCGTAAATTTCCTGAAAGGGGCCGCGGTTTCAAAGGGGTTTTACACTTTCGAGGAGGTGACTGACGGAGAGTGGTCTCGTTTTAAGGCTGTGGCATAACTTACCGGTGTTAACATGCACTTTCCTCATCCAGGGGTACACCACCGGCTCGGCTTCCTTCTGCACGGCCGCCGCTCTCTCGTTCCCGCGGCAGGCTGTGGCGAGGGCTGGTCTCTCACAGCCCTGGTTACGGCTCGGAGCCTGGTTCCGAAGGGCTGGCTGGGGCTGAGCGCGACTTTGCTGGGGGACGTCTTCCGGTCCATTAGTATGGATACTGTTGTAGCCGTAGCTCTGCTCCCTGTAGTTGGACCGCTGGTAGAGAGCCTCGTGACGAGGGAATCCAGGATCTCTCGGCCGCTCATAATACTCGGGAGAGGGGGTGGGCATATAGCTGTTTTGAGAGAATTCTTCGCAGGAAGGGAAAGCAGGCTCGATATAGTTGGAGTTTATCAAATACGAGCTCATGGTCATTAATTTGAGCAAGGAAAAAATACTATTTTTCTCGCGTTGTCGTTTTTCTGATCTCCACAGAACCCTCCTACTCCCTGTCAAATGTACAAAGTTGCGTGATCACGTGAAGGGAAGGACCAATGGCAGAGTCTCTGGTGGGCACCGCGCACGCAGACGCCAATGGCAGGTCAGACATGGGCACAGCGACACCGGTCACGCCGTCAACAGTTCTGCTGCCTAATGACATTACAGCTAAACGGCAAAACACAGAGATATTGAACATGTTTTCCAAAACACTGCTTTTTTGGAGATAATTATTTCTCATTTTCTCCATTATTATTATTATTATTATTATTATTATTATTATTATTATTATTATTATTATTATTATTATTATTGTAGCTTCTAACTGTGGAAGCCAAAGTGCATGAAAAAATATTTGCAAACGACAACATTTCTCCTTGGAAAGAGATTTTTCGGATCTATAGAACAAGGTTAATGGTTACTAAAGCGACGTTACAAAACCAATTTCTCAAAGAGTATAATTCAACTGACATGGCACATCTGCGTAGATTATATTCGTTATGATTAAACGAGAGAAATACATAAGAAAGTTTTAATTTAGTGTAAGTAAAAATAACAACTACGGCGATCCCGCTCTCGCCCATATTGAATGAGAATTCACCCTTCCCTTGCAGAAACCCGTCCTCTAACTGGGGTGGAGCATAGTCAAGATTTGTGACTCTCTGAGATAAGATCTATTGCTTTACTTTTAGATGTTTAAACGTTCAGAGTATGTGTGTTATGACTATTCTACGTATCTGTTCATACATTATTCTTCTTTATTTAAACATCTTTGATTGTTAAATTATGACAACGATAAAGATAAAAAATATAAATGCCTTTCTTCTAATGATTATATTATATTCTTTTTTAATCCATTAAATTATTGTTTTATAAAGTTAACTATTAAGGCCCATGCGAAACACCACAAAACAGGAAAACGCAATCTTCAGAAATGTCACGGAATTACTTCATTCTTGCGAACAAAATACGCGCATCGCTGTAAAATGAAATCGATAACAGCAGAAGCTGATCGCTTACACAGCTGCCGGTTCCCACACAGGGCGAGTTACTGCTGTATTTGTAACAGCGGGGTTTGTGAAGAACAGTCTTGTTGTTTCGATGGATTCTCCTCTGCGTTATTCACATTATTTTAAAAAACAGAGAGACAAACTGCATGAAAATGATGAAAAAAGAAATAGACTGTATTGGATTTCAATTACTCTGTATTGTGGATGTCAGAGGAAATGTAATATATATTATTTCCCTGTCTGCATCCGGTACTGGACTGCCGGAGCATTCTTTCACAACCCAGGGTACTGCAGGAGTTCACACTCCTGGTTCACAGTGCTTCGCTCCGGTAACCCCCAAAACCTCAACTGCTCTCTACGATATTGAAAAGGAGGAAGATTAAAAGAAAAGCGAAAAGACGATTTATCTGACGCTGCTGCATTAAAAAAAATATAGTTATTTTATTGCCCTATTCTAACGTGTTTTACAAATTTAGCAGATACCAATGAAAATAGCCTTTAGGTGAGTAGATTACAACCTAATCGAATATTGTTGTGCTATTTGTTACTGAGATGGTAGAACATCTGCACTGTTATCGATATGCCTGTAAAACAATGAATTTTCTCCACGTAAGATTGTTTTCAACCTCAAAACGCTGTAAGAATAATTCATTCGACTCGGCGCTGAACCATGAAAGGCTGCACTTGGAGACAGAACAGAACTGGCACCAGGCAGGAGGCACTGGGCTCTCTGGCCAACAGCAGTACCGCCGCCTTCAGCTGCACGAGGCACCGTCCTCTGGACAGTCTTCACGTGCCAAGTACGCCCCCCTGTCCACTGTCGCCTCGCCCTCTGCTCCCCCGGTACCGGAATGGTTCGGAGACGTGGTGTATTTGTATTTTTGCCGTCACAAATGGAGCAAACCCCGTTGCGCAAAACATCCGTCGGTATCCACCATGTCCCTTTCCTACTGCGGAGCCCGCTGTCTGTGTCGAGAGTTTTTTTTGCGTACATTTCGGATGAGTTCAAACCTCACTCTTGTATGCGAACCTACAATTGACCCAAAAGTGGCACCGTCGGCATTTTGTTTCTTATTAATCTTGGACACTGACACCTCTTTGTTAAATAACAAGGCGCGTCCTTCAAGAGGCAAGATTTTCATATTTGTTAGACTCAGTGACCTGAAGTTCACCTCACCCTTGGACTTAGCCTTTTGGAAACTGCATGCAGTTCGAGGGAGATAACTAACTGCTTTGCCCAGGTCAACTCCCCGTAGCACCAAAGAGACAAAACAGCTAAGAACTGCCATTACAAAGCGTGAACCAATTCAGTCGTGAGGCCAGAAATGCACTTCTTCTTTGACGCTTCTTAGCATATGCACAACAAAGTAAAGAAGTTGATAGCCACTCAAAAAAATTGAGATTCTTTTCTTGACTTCTTTATTTTACATAAAAATAAATTAGAAATCTAACCAATCTAGCATTATTATTATTTAGGACTATTATTTATGTCTTACATTACATTGATATTTTTTCCGAAATGTAAAAAAGAGAATTATAGCCCAAGACCGGTCTGTTTTGTTTTCGCTTGTTATCTCCCTGAATCCTCCGCACTCGTGTCATACGTGTCGGAACGCACACACACAAATATTTACAGCACAATACAGCAGGCGAGAAGGTTTATCTGTGAAAGCGAAGGGCGACAGAAAGAGGAAAGTGGTCAAGTTCCCACGCTGCTTCAGAATACTCCATTCTCCTTAAAAGACAGCGAATGTAAAAAGTAAAATTTAAATTCAGAAAATTTTAAACGTTCTAATTAATTATTTTCGCCTGAAAAAATATCAGACACTGTTTGACAGGAAAGAGATTTTGATTTTTTTGTTGTTGCTGTTGACATATTTTGGTCAGCTTGCTGTCCTTATCGGGCCGAAAGGGAGATCAACCAAAGACGAGAAACTGTGTCGATTGTTCAAGATCTATTTCAATTTGTTTTCACTTCTTAATAAGTCGTGTGTATTTGCCTCATGGTCGGTTGAAACCTGTATGGAACAGATATTTTTACTTTAGCCAAACGAAAAACAAGTTGTCTTGAAGATGCCGGATTCGCTGCCAGTGACCACGAAAGAGTGCAGATCAAAATCATTCCTTGCTTGACCTAAGTAAACTTCCAGAGCTTAGCAAAACATTCATAATTTATTGTCATTACTGTTGTAAATCCGTATTTAGAATTCAGTAGCATTATTGATGTTGATCAAATGTTTACAAAATAGAACTCTTCTCATAGCTACTAAAATTTCTTCATGACAAGCATATTTCGTAGTTCGTAATCAGTTTCTATTTTCCTCCCTGTGCCCCTTTAATCGGAGTATATATACCCTTTTGTAATATACTGTACTGAGGAGTTAGTTGGCTAGTTAAAATATTTATTGTATAGTGTTATTGGATTCCAGCAAGAATAAAACCGATCAGCAATCTTAAAGATAGAGTGACGGGCGTCTTTATCTGCATGATCACAAATTTTAAAATGTTGTCTGTTCATATAAAAGAATGTGTTCTACATATTCTTTTTAAATCCGGTGGCATAGTCGTCAAGCCAGAAAATATCTACACTGGGATTTTATTTGGCGTACCGAACCGTTGAAACACATCCAACTTGCGGTTTTGACCCAGTGCAATTTCAATAGCAACATGAGAGCTCTAAGGGGGACCTCGCTGCAAGGCACCAGATTGCTGTGGGTACTTGGAGATATTAACATATTATAGAAACTCGTGTGACGCGAGTGTGATCTTTAGATGAAAAATGCAGTTAACAATAACAGGATTTTATCACTTGCCGGGTTCTGTTTCGTGTCTAATACATTCAAAGCGATAAGGCTGAAGTTAAATAAGGAAACCATTCTTGAGTGCTCGCGTGAGGTTTTTCTGTCTTTTATTTTCATTAACACTGATTCGTGAAGCAGCAGCAGGAATAATTGCCAATTCTTTCAGTAAAATGTGGATTGCATATAATTGTTTTATTGCATATACAGTTGAACAGTTTAAAGACCATAAGCTTGCAAAACTAAAAGTGTTTTTAAACGGTGTATCTAGAGACAAAACGTTCCATGTAAGAAAATGTGAGCCATTAGTCGTGATGCAAATTCTGGTTGAAATCCAGCACATTTTAAACGTGAAAAGAAGTCCCCGTTTCCCGTGGTACATAATTGAGGTCGCCCCAGAGCCTGAGTTCACCTGGAGTCCAGAGTGATACATGTGTAATTCAAAGCTATTTTATCTTTTGTGTTGATAGTCAAGATCGCTGTTATAACACTGACATCAAACTCTGTCTGTGCGGATGACGAAGGGTTGTGCAGACCGTAAACTTTTGACCCTCATTTTTCCTTCTCTCCTCCGCCCCGACTCGCGATGTGTCTGCCGCTCCGTGTGCTGCAGCGTCTCGCGTGAGGCAGGAGCAGAACGTGTCTCTCTTTTGGGGACAGATTATTATGATTATTATTATCAATGCGGAAAGGAGAGGTTCTTACGCTAAGGGGCACTAACAGTAAAGGCAGCCTCATTCAAACCGAATATGTTCGTCATATGTGATGTGATTTCTCTCCCTCTTCTTGTTGGGCCGGTTTCACCCAGAAAGACAGATACAAACCAATATGTCAACGTTGCCCTGCACAGCGGTCATCGGGAATGCTTATGAATGCAGGGGAAAAAAACCTCAAGCAAATGTATTTTAAAAATCGCCTATAATTGTGTCAATCCAATGCATAAAGACATAAATAAAGCATCATGATGAGGGGTTTAGGTCTGTGTTGGTGAACACAGTATGTAAAAGTTGTGTATTAAGACTCAGCGGTTAAATTCGTTTTGAATAATTGCCTGGCGCTGAATAAATGTGCACATTTGTGGGAGAGTCTGGAACAATGCCTGGGCGCACACGATGCTGTGCAGGATGGCGCATTGACGATGAACTTGGCCTAAAGCGAGCTCTGCTGGTGACTCCAGGGGTGTGCAGATTCATCTGTCTTGCCTTATTTGACCTCGCGGTGAACTGCTCGGAGAGCTATTTTTCATACCGTGACACGGTCCACAGCTCAGTGTACCGATTTTCAGCACTACTAAAGCGTATACAAGAATTCTCGTTGGATTTCATTATATCACTAAACAATTTCCTTGTCGTTTTAATGCAGCAGTATTGGTTTGTCTTGTTTTTTAATGTAAAATATTCCTACTTCATGTCATGAAGAGCCTCCTTAAACAGCCCAGTTGAAGGATAATTGTGAAACGAATTCATTTGAATGAGAGCGTTTTCTCCGACTTAGCTTTCATGGTTTGCAAAGAAAAACAGTTCTGTAAAAAGTTAAAAACAGTAGATACCCGATGATTCGGAAATAACACGACCTTATCACGACAGAACAAACGAAACTCGTTGGTGCTGACACTTTATTTTAAATAGATTCAACTTGGCTGTCCAATTTGATCTGATTTAAGTATAACAGAACAGATTTTAACATAAAACATCACTGAACCTATTTTACAAATAAGTCGTTAGTTTCTTATGAAAATGTAACTCTGCTTTCAAATGAAAATATTCTCAATTTGAAACAGGCGCATTGGCTCCGAATGTCTTGCTCTTACAGAAAATGAAATTCCTTAACAACTCTCCAAAAAAATTCAAAACAAAACAACAAACTTCTGAAATCAACACGACGTTTTGCTTGTATGCCCGTGTCGTGTGCGTTTTTATTTTTATGATACAAAAATATCCTTCTACTGGGGACCCCAGGCACAAATTTAAGAAGCTGTCCCCATGTGTATCTGTCGATCAAGGGACTGCGGCTCAGGCTTTGCAAATCATAACGAGGGAAAGCACGTGTAAGTGTGACGGTGGTGGAGACACTTTCATGGTTTCGTTTGTGACAAGTTTCTGCATAATCCGTTTTTAGATCTGTTGTACCTGCTCAATAAACCAAGATGCAGACATATGACAGCACCAAGAACTATTAAAATTGAAAAAGTTCACGCATCACAGCAGTGTTTTCTTTGATTTGGATGGTCATCCGTTTTATTTTGAAAATAATATTAGATTTTCCGAATCATTCGCTTCAGTTCCTGTTGAGCGACACTATCAGACCTATAGGGCTACAGGCCTCGAGCTCCCGTGCAGAACGTTTCGGTCATCCAAGAAACCAGAAGGCAAACAAAGACACAATCCAACAGGCTGCATGCGGTTGTATCAGTTGTATATCTGCGAACTTCCGAATGTCTGAATGCTTTTCAAAAAAAAAAACACACGAAATCAGCAGGCCTACATAAAGTTAAGCAAATTATTATAATTCCTTCAAAGGGGAAACGTTTTTTAGAATCTGACCTCCTGAATCCACAAAATCTAAATTTCCATGTATAGCAGAATAACCTATTCTGACATTTCATATTCAACTTTCCCCCCAAAAGAAAAAAAAACGGGAAACGATATAATATAGTTAAACAGAATTGGTGTCCTCCTACAAACCGAAATAAATTATTACACATTCAGTAGAATGGTGTTTCATACATTTTTTCAATTATCTTTTCACAAATTTAGAAACAAAAATTCTAGTCACGACCCGATTTTATTTCAAATTAGTAAGGGATGTTTAATCTTTCCCTCCTTTGTCAAGTTTAATTTCTGTCGTTTTGGCTGTATTAGTGTCAGGACAATGCTGCAAAAACTTTAACGCCTCGCACTAGAGCAATCTGTGTATAACATTCCGTGTTTCTTGTAAAAAGCCAAAGGATAATATGCAGCCTTGAAATGCGTGTGCATGAATATGTAAATGTATTTAACAACACATTTCATAAAACTGTCCATTTTTTTGTATTCAAAGCATGGGAAGAATTTTTCACGTCAATGACAAATTTCAGGTGTCCTCCCAATTTAACAACCGAAAACAAATCAAGTTTCCCAGATAAAAGCTACATCCTAGCCACAGCCGGAACCGTCCTTCAAAGACACAAGACTTCTCCCTTTGTTTACACCCCAGTTTTTATTGCATATCATAAAACTCGGTTAATTGCACTGGAATGTTGTGAGGAGACATTTTGTGGAAACAGCCGCTTGTTCAAAGAAGGCGTGTCTTTTCTGCTTTCACTGCCCTGACCTCTCACTTTAAGGGTGAATGTATTATTGGTTCTTTAAAGGATTACTGTACTTCAATTTTAACGAACTTTTCCTTGCAACAAACATACCCATCTTCAAACAGTTTCAAAGAACTTACACGCCACAACATGAGCACGCTCCTTTATAAACTCCCAAGAGATCTAAGATTTTCTAACCAGCGATGGTCTACACAGCCACGAAAAAAGTTTGCAAAGTTAGTTAACAGTTAATTCCAAAAGGGGGATGTACAATGTAATAACACTAGAATATCAAGAAAGGCAATACACTTTCAAGAAGATATGGAAGACAAATCAAGATACATAGCAAAGGAATCAAGTAAATTACTGCGGACAGACCACTTAGTTAACATTAGGCCTCCATCTCAACATCTGCCAAGTGTTATACTCCAACCACCCCAATTGTCAAATTAGAGTGAAGTAACCAGAAACAAAGACACAAAGCCCATTCACAAACCCAGCACGCTGGGGAGGAGTTAACAGAAACACACCAAAGGAGCAACAAACACGGGCTGGTTTTAAACAGCTTACCTTGAGACGGTAGCCATCGTTTCACGTGCTTTGGCTGTGCTTTCTGCATCGTTCGCTCTCTGAAAGAAGAGTTGGTGTTATGGTCAGGGAACACTAACAGCCTGCAAAAGAGTCAAACGGAGCCCTGCGTCAGTGTGATTATATGTTATGTGCAATATACTGTTGGATGTCAACTCCCCAAAACCATAAAACTTACTTTAATGGCACCACGTGACTTTTTATAGCCAGTGAGCCTATCTGTCTGTGCTATGGATGATTTTACGATCTAATTCATAGACAAAACCCCATTCATTTGGCACCCAAATGTCATATATAGCCGGAACTGGGATAATAAAGTTTACGGCTTTAAACTTAAAGAAGGATTCAGAATGTTGCCATTTAGGATAGAGAAGCACAGACCATCCTTCTGTGTAGTGGTAAGGAGCATTTAGTCTCAGGCGCGTAATTATGGGTGAGTACAGTTAAATCTGTTTTTCGACCTGTTGAATTTCTAGTGAGAAGAAACTTAAGTACGTTAGAGACGACAAACAGAAAAGTCGCGTTAGAGTCTGATAAGTCAACAATTTTAAACATAAATCTAGAACAAATCTGCGGCAATGAATCAATTTTTATGTTTTATCTTTCATTTTGCTAAATGGGTTCACGCTATTCGTTTGGTTTCGTTTTCACTGCGTCAAGGATAACGGCTGTATGATAAAACTAAAGCTGGATTAATTTTAAACGTTTCCGCGCAAGTAGCTGCATCAAGTAGGGCAGTCTAGTACACTCGTGAAGGCCGCATTTTCCCAAATTTGTTTTGAGCACAAAGTGCCGAAATGCAACACACAATACATGAAAAACTGTAGAAAGTTTATTATTTTTATTGTTACTTCCAGTCATTCTTAAAAACAAATACAAAAGCGATCACGATCTGTTCAGACAGCCAAGCCATGACTATGCTGAATACCTTTTCACAAAAACACACATCACTGTCGCTGCGCTTTCAAGAGCAACTTACTGAAGTTCGTGCAAAGAGTCATACAAAGGCACAGCAAGGACATAAAGTTGTGGAATCATTGTTCCCTCACGTGTTCACAACGCACTACAGTTACAGATATACAAGGTAGGTAGTATTTCAGTATTTTAAATTAACGATAGCATTGGTTACAAAGAAAACGTCGATTTTAAGAAACCAGTATTTCCTTGACAGCTTGGAGCTATTTAGACATTCAGCATACAAATACATAACACATATTAGCAACACATATTATTATTTTCGTTATTTTTTTTAATTAGAGTGCAACACATAACAATTGTACTAAACGGATTTTACTGTTACTTTAAGTAACACAAGCTTATTTTGCTCCTTAGTACAGTAAATAAGTTAAAACGTTTACCCCATTTTTTTGTCAACACTAAGCCGATAAAAGACAAAGTTTTACAGAAAGCAGCTGTAATCATACAAGCAAGACCAGTTGAACGGATTAAGGATTAAAAGGCTGGAGCTGAAGGATGTGTTTGACCCAGCGCTCAGGAGTTCTGGAAAGTCTGTCGCTCTGACTGGAACAGTCCGTCGGTTTATTGCCAGTACTTCTTCAAGTGCTTAGAAATTAAGGACGGTACGCGGCTCCGGCTGCTGCCATGCTCATGCTTTTCAGTTTATTATCTTTTTTCCATTTCATTCTCCTGTTCTGGAACCAGATCTTAATCTGTCTCTCCGAGAGGCACAGAGCATGAGCTATCTCAATCCTCCTCCTCCGGGTCAGATACCTATTGAAGTGGAATTCTTTCTCTAGCTCCAGCGTCTGGTAGCGTGTGTAGGCTGTTCGAGCTCTCTTCCCTTCGGGTCCTGCGAGGTTGTCTGTGACACAGAACCACATCACTTACATCACTAGAATAATAATAATAACAACAAGAACAATAATAATAATAATAATAATAATAATAATAATAATAATAATAATAATTGGAAGTGGGAAAAATCACTTACACTGTTTACTCTTAATCAGACATATCCTAAATCCCTCGAATTCACTAAGCACAACAACAATGGCGTTCAATTACAATAAGAATATAGTCACTGGTTGCCTGGTACTACCTAGGCTCCACTGGTCATCATTGGTCAGAAAAGTAGTGAAGAAAAATCACTGATGTATATTATTTTAGCCAGCATCTGAATTTTCTATTTTTGAAATGAACGTTCATTGCCAATATGCGACAGAGAGGCGTCTGTCAAATATATTAAAACTTCTGAATCCCAACCGTCATTTGCAAGAACAAACGCACGAAGACCTCTCTTCAAGGTTAAAATTCGAGCAGATTGTGAGCCGTGCTTTGGGGGATGCCGTTGTGAATCCGCCCCGATAGTCAGCATTCTGCAAACATTTTGTTTGCATTTTCCTGAATGGACACAGAATGTGCATGAAACACCACACCATCCTCAACTTCATGCTGTGGTCCGTCTCGGGCAACCACGCACACTCGGTTAAAACATGCGGTATCATTTAATCCCACCATGCTGCATTTCAGTGTCCAAGGAAAAACAAGTCGGAATAACAGTAACAACACACTGAAATGAATAAAAGAAAAGAGAAGCAGTTTTACCGTGGCTTATGTGCAGCTTTCTCATCCAGGGATATATCTGGGGCTGTGATGTTTCGCTCGCGTTTTGGCCGTTCTGTGAATTTGTCTGGACGCTGCCCGCCGAGTTGTCATCCTGGGGAGCAGGCGGCTTGCCTGCACCGTCCCTGGTTAAGAGAGCGCTGCTGCTGCTCGAACTAGAGGAGGAGGTATTAGGGCTGGCTATGGAGTTTTTAACAGCGCGGTGAGTTTCGCCGAGAGGCGAGCTGGCAACGGAGGAGCAGGGTAGAGGGTCAGGAGGTGGCGAGTGAGTCGCGGAGGCAGGCTGATTGTACCTGGGCTCTGCGGATGCGGCTGTTGCACTAGATGTGTAGCTGGGAGCCCTTTCACTAGAACCAAAGTGACCGGAGGTCGAGCGCCCGACACTAAGATCCATCCCATTGTAACCGTAGCCGTACCTGCTGGAATGCATGGTCGCAGAATCTCTGTATTGCTCGTTCACAGAGCTATGATCTCCATAATTATGTAACTGGTAGTCCGGGCTATTAGGATAGCGACCGCAGAATGAGTTTACAAAATAAGAGCTCATTTGTTGATATTGTTCTATTTTTTTAGAAAAAAAAAGATATGTGTGTGCTTGATTTGTGGTCTTGGTCGTTTTGTGCGTCTATAGCACCCCTGCACAATTTATGATGAATTATGGAAATGACTGGGACATGTACTTGATTCCCTCCTACGTAGGCACCCAAATATGGGGTACGACTTTGAGTCACGTGCTTTTGTTGTCCAGTCGTAAATCCTGCCTGATGACCTCCAGAGGTAAACTCGTGCACAAACAGGAGAGCTGGGTGGATGCCGGCGCCTGGGAGCGCGCACGGGGAAGGGCGCCGCGCTCCGGCGGCTGCTTCAGTTGTCGTCTTGCGCCACCCTCTGGAGACTCGGCCGAACTGCCCGTTTCGATCAGGGGAGTGCGGGCAGGGGTCGAATAAAGGTTAACAGGCATTGCTGCAGTATTACTCGCGTTTTATTCATGATATGATTAATGCAGCCTGAACGCTATGACTTTTTATTGCGCCTTTTCGCCGCAAAAACAAATATAATATTCGCTCCTTTGACAATTTGATATTTCCCGGCGATTACTTCTTCACACTGTTTGGATTGAACCGCAGCCGCGGATGGAATTGTAATTAAATTAACTGTAGTAAGCAATGTAATTCCGCTGGAGAGTTATTTGATCCTTAAGGCTTCGGTTATTTTGTTCTGTTCCTTTTGAGGATATCATATCTTTCTTTAATTACTGTAAATGCGTAACAACATAAAGCCTGCGATTTTTTTAACCCACAACACGGATATTCCTTGTGCGCGCTTTTGTTTTATCTCATAGTTCCTTTCTTACCGCGTTTAGGGTTATAACAGGAATGAATGTTATACTCGCTGGGTGAATGTAGGCAGTGTTTTGCCTAAAGCTAAATCGCTATCTGAAGGCGAGGAATATTCCGGAATATAAGCTAAGTGCTATGTGATAAACATTACGTATATTCTTTATAATGCATTAAGATGAAGAAAAAATAATGTTAAGTATATTTTTTTATTAAAACGTCCCCTGGTTGGATTTGAAATCATTGAATAGTGTAGGGTCCGGTATATTTAATTTGGTCAAAAACGGGAACAGTTATAATTTTGCGCCCATTCATGCTGAAACATAATTACGGTGTATTTTTAAAATATATGATTTATATTAAATCACAGTACCGACACTCGAATCCGTTCATAATAATAACATTTCGCACAGTGTACGCGTTGTATCTGCGGTTATGTAAATTCGCCACATTCCTTGCCTTCAGACGGCGAAACACCTTCACACTTGGTTTCTGGAAAAACAAATTTCATAGCTATTTTTTTAAATAAATCACTAGAGCAATAAAGAAGACATTTTCGGAACAACGTCCGTATTCTTAACGGAAAAGTATCGGAATTATTATTTTTCTAAAACTACATCAAATAAAAAAATGAATCTAACAACAATTATTGGACATGTTCCTAATCTATAGATCTGAATTTCTTATTTCAGTAACATTTAAATATTGCTTACGGTTACTTTTAAATTAAGATATGTGACGCTCTAATTGGATTACATAAAATATTTTTCATTTTTTGTATCACAGCAATAAATAAATATATACGCAAATTAACTAGTAGAATATTGTTCTGAATTTCCACATCGCAGGAAAGGCCTACAAGCACAAGCGGGCTACACAGAGCACTCCCCTGTTTTCTCTTTGACTTCCTCGCTGTTCTCCTCTGCTGAGCTCAGAATTTTGTTCTCTTTTTTCCACTTCATGCGTCGATTTTGAAACCATATTTTAATCTGTCGTTCTGTTAGACAGAGAGCGTTAGCGATTTCAATACGACGGCGTCTAGTTAGATATCTGTTAAAATGAAATTCCTTTTCCAGCTCTAGAGTTTGGTATCTGGAGTAGGTCTGGCGCCCACGTCTCCCGTGCGATCCATATATTGAAGCTGGAGAGAAGGAAAGAATTGACCAGACTATTTTTTACATCCAATGCAGTCCACACCTCATTTTAGATTAAATATACATTTAGTGGCAATCCTGGAAAGGACAGTTATCACCGTAGTACATGAGCATGTCAGAAACTGCCACTCAAACTACATTCAGCTGTACGTTTGCAAACGGTGTAGTTAATCTTGGACACAACACTTTCTATTTTTAGAAATCTAAACTCTTTTAAGTTTTGTGAAGAAGCATAGCCCTGAGATTCACGCTACAAAGTTGACAGAGCAAAATTTTATCAAAAGAGTTTCACGTTTCGTCTACAGAAACTCAGAGGTGCAACAGTAGAAATTATTTCAGCTTCTCGCATAACTTTGCAAAGTTGCAGGAATGATGGCGAGTTGAGCTCTGTACTCACCATTGCAAGAGTTCATCCTTTGCATCCACGGGTGAGCCGATGCAGGGTACTTCCGGTCGGGGGGCTCATTGCCGAAGATTTTGCTTTGTGTACAGTCCGGTTTACAGTGCTGGTCACCACAGAACTGCAGGCAACTGTCGCCTGCCCCCTGCTTGTCGCTGCCCGCGGGGTAAACGCTCACTGGATCCTTGTCTGAGTGATAACAGGACGGCCCATACTCATAAGGCGCTCTGGTGTTAAACACAGTGTTGTGTTGCTGATAGAAACAAGGGGGTGGAAAAGTCTTGTCTGGAATCGCAGAGGGTCCATGAGGAGCTGGGAAGTGCCTGAGTGCATCATAGCCAGATGTGTACAGCGGGATTTGTCCGAGGAAAGAATCCTGCCCAGCGGGAAGGGAGGCAGGGAAAGCTGGGTTCACAAAAAACGAACTCATTTGCGCCACAAACCGAACTATTGTGATTTGTTGTGTGTTTGTACATCTGGCTATAACTATTAGTGGTCGCCCAAGGTTTGTTTCTAGGTGGCTAAGCGCCAAAAGCGACAGCAGCGAATATAACCAGCTGATTGTCCGCTGGCCAATAGAAACCGCTCCACAGAGCCATCACTCCCCAGGGTACTCGCCGTACAACCAGTAAACTTACAAACAGCCTCATCAGTCCAGAACCGGGAGCCGGCCAATTAGAGTTCAATAAGACATTCCACCGGACTGTTTTTGTAACCGAGAAAGAACAGAGTGCAATGATGTCGAAAACGAAAACAGCCTCACCTACACTTTGTGTGTAACTTACTGCTTTCTTCTGTAAATAAAAATACTGTTTTTCAAAGCTCGTATTTTGAACCAAACGACACATATGTACACGTGACTGTTCGGAAGATGCACACAAGTTTAAATGAACGTGTCCAAAAAAAAACATCGGAGTATTTTAGATGTGCGAAATTTAGAGGTATGTATTTTCATATATGAAATACGAATTTATACACGAACGATTGTGAAATCTGCTGTTAGTAAGCTTAGATGAGAATAATTTTCTGTACAATTACCAATTATTTTTGCAGTAGAATTCTAAATCTTACATAGAACATTTGTCAGCTCTGATTGTAAGGCTTGAGCATGTTATTGGTATTAGCATCATTGACGGACTATAATAATTATGTAGATAATGATTATTGTTGCCGTTATACACGTAAATACATTGCTTGCTAGTCATCATTGAAAATGCTTAATGTACCCTGTGTTATGTATTTAAGAGATGACTCTGGGTGACAGCTGGAAAGTCGCAGGCCTCTAATTTCCTCACAGGCGTAAAGAAGCTTAAATAAGCACGTACTGTTAGAAGGCTCGGAGCGCTCTGGATTGCTGTAACTCTAACACAGGATCTTGTGATATTTGGCGGTTGATGGTTTACTGCATAATTGCATTACGTATTGTGTCCACAGCGATCATTACCTCGTGTATACATACGCTGCAAATATCTAAAAATACTCAATTTTGTGCTGAATTGACAAGCGGTGCTAAAATAACGTTTTCTAACCTGAGGCGTTATATTATCTGTTAATTTGAACAAAACCAAAGTGCTGTCCGGTTTCCAAAACAAATACAGTGTTTTGACTGAATATAATCACATTCAAGTGTGTCGGTTTCTTCTCCACCTGCCGTCTTTATCACTTGAATTATTTTTTTTCAACAGATTTGTTTAATTATTCACCGAACTCCGAAGATAATCAACACCAAGGAACCCGAAGCCGAAACTCCAGATGATCAAGACGCAAAAGCAGGCCATGTCTCGAAGCGGTATATTTTGACTGCTCTTTGGAGTTTATTGACAGTTAAATATGATAATTTTTTGTCTAGGTCACAAATTATTAACAATTATTGTATTCAAAAATTACGGAAAGCCTTTGATTTGAATTGATTTAGAATTGATTAGATATCATTCGATCAAAGTGAAAACACGTACACAGTGATACCAGTGAGTACGAATGTTATAACCGTGCACCACGGGTGCGAAGGTAATTAAATAAAGATTAAAAACTAATTAAAGCAATAAGGTCATACAAAATAAGGAAAATCTTAAGAAGAACAGCAATACGAGAGTATGCATTACTTGTATTATGCTTTTAGTAACAAATAAACTTGATAGACCTTTTTATCCTCAACATGGCTGTCTACTTTTGTATCGTATTGAGGAAAATCTTTTTTTATCTGACCAGTAGTTTTGTTAAAATTCGATTAGGTCTGCAATCAAGATTTTATATGCTTTTCGAACTGTGTTAATATGTATAATTATTTTTCTACATGTATTTTTGCAACGCTAAATGTAAAAGTAATAGTATTCCATGTTCGTACAATGGACATTGGCAAAATATTATCTCAGATATTAAATAGAAAATATAAATGCTATCACTTGACAATAATAAATATTTTAACACACTTATTCAACGCTCACCGATGTCTTTCTTAAAGTCTTTCAAAACACTTATTTAACAGAACCCAGGTTCCGTCGTGATACAGTGTTCATTCTTACCACAAGATGGCGACCTCGAGCAACAAGCTGTTTCTACCTTTCTCAGTGGCTGCGTACAATAAGGCACTCAGATCATGAAGGAATATCAAACGAAAGCAAATAAATATTTCTCTAATTACTATATTATTAAAAACGTTATCATTAGCTTGACTCTGCACATTGAAAGGTAAAGCAAGCCTTTGGAGACCTCAAAACATTACAACGTCAGAGTAAAGGAAAATATATAGATTTTGATACTAAATGGTAACTCATCTGTCTAACCAGGTACCGAAATTGCAAAATGACATTTGCAAAACAAATTTACCGGTGAATATTATGGGTCTTAAGTGTAACCCATTAACGAATATGTTTTCTTCAATTTCTAAAACCTGTTAATGACATTGAGTAAAAAAATAAAATTATAGGTTTTGATGTCACATATTGTTGCTGCGTGTTAAATAAGAAATAAATTAATCTAAGAACAACTGAAGTTGATTCAAATCTGTTACATGCCAGAAAAAACGATAAAATATACGTACAGTGCATGTACTTTGCCAATGAATATTTCATTCCAACAGGATTGATGGTCTCAGTTTCAGTTTTTTTTTTCTGGTCAGAAATACTTTAGAAGCCGCAAACACTCACCAGCAACAACTATTACAAGTAAAATTGACAACACACGTTGGGTGACTTTCAAACATAATTTAGATATATCCTATAAGAAATTATGCTTCTGCCGACTGTGCTGTTCATTACGTAATTAAGTAGACCATTCTCTTACCTCTCATCAAGATGGCTTGAACGAATTAATAACTCTTGTTGGTGTTTTACAGTAGCCAGTTTGACAGGTAGACACGACCCTTCCTATCTCACCGTGCCAAAAGGATCAGGAAATCAGCCCGGCTGTAGCTTGGAATATGTTGTTGCTTTCAATCCGTTATGCCACTCCTTCCAGTGCAGGAATCTAAAATTCCCAACCAAGGAATCGTCTCTGAGGCTCCGTACAAGCCGACTCTCGGTCCACATTGTTCATGTGATAAAACAAAGAACAAAAGACAAGCGAGCTCAGAAGCGATCCGAAGCAGAACGGAGCTAAGCAGAAGAATGCAGCTCTATTCTCGAAAGGGAAATTATAAAAAAGTTCATGTTCACGGCTACAATCCACATGACCGTCAGCGGCCAATGGAAATACTGAGCAACTCGTAAAGTTGTATTGCAAAGTTGTAAATTTTCATAAACAACAACGGATTTATGGCTTTTTCCTTCTCCGTGAGGGGGCAGGTCACAGATAGGCGCCATCTTACCAAAAGGACAACGACAGACTTTAAAATAAAGAGAACATTTATAGTTTTATTTGATTGTCAATTATATCCGTAAAATGAAATTGTAAATAATGAATTATCGCTAAGGTAGAGGCTCAGGGGGGATTTACTTGGATTAATACGATTTTACCTTCGTTTTTGTATTTTTTTCACCTTTTTTCTTCATTATGAGGTCATGTTAACTACATGGGAAATGGGTACAAACTTAAATATAATATTTGTTGTTTATCATTGAGTATTATTCCTTTATTATTGATGTTGTTGTCGTCCGTATTGGTATTCGATAATTTTAATTAAAAGCCGTAAATGCCGCATCTATATAATCGAAATTTGAAAAACAAAACTGAAACAGTACTTTAAAATCCAGACTCCAAGAGCCCTGTCGCAGTATCTAGTTGTCCTTTGCTTTCAGATAAAGTGTATAAAAACGTAAACAGTATTCAGCTGGTGGTATTTTATAACATTTAGAGGTCGAAAGGGTCACGATTGATCTTTTATCGTTATTTTTCTTTAGAGTGCAACTAATGATGGGATTCAGTTAAAAACAAGGTTGTTAGCGAGGGAACGTGTGTATGTATAGTCGCTGTACAATACTCAGTTGCCCGAGTTAAAACAGCCGTGATCGCATGTCTTCATAACTTTATGCATTAATTTGACAACGGTTTAGCATTCATGTGAATTCATGTTTTATTTATCAAAATTTCAATGCCTACAAACACTCACGTGCTGTGTTCCCCCCGTCAACCAAATATTGATAAAAACAGGCATAAGCGTCCCAGAACAGATTCCTAAATACAATGTATCTACTATATCTGCAATACACATGCTACATACAATACATTTCACAACATCACCCAGAGCCGAATAACACGAAACTTTCCTTTCTACAACGATAAATAAAGTTATAATCCTGTGCGTTTCCTTAAACAATACTATTATTATTATTGAGAAAAGTGGTTATACATATAGGCCTACTCAGAAAACAAAACGTGGAGTTACAAGTAATTTATTCAGATTGTACACACTTCATCAGAAACACTATTATTACATATTATTACGTTTAGCGTGAAGAAGTAAGGTTACAACAGTTGCCTGTGCATTGTAGCGCTGCCGTGTAGTTTAAAAGCTTTTATTTACAATAGACATTTCACATGCATACCGTATTACACAATTAAAAAAAAGTAGCTACTGTTTTTGCTAAGGTAGTTCCGGAATGTTGATCGAATACTATAATACAGAAGCTCAGATAAGTTTATATTTCTAAACACATTGACAAACTTCATCAATAGGTAGGTTTTGATTTTAATGCACGTGCCCGTAAACTATAACCTGAAAGTGTAATAGGTAGTTTAGTTAGTGCTTATAAAGGTTAGACCTACTTTAATGTTTCATTAATCTCCCTTTCTCTGTTATTACTAAAACAATCACAGAGAATGAAGCTTTTAAATTGGATTCATTTAATTAAAAGTCCACTATTCCGCAGTTCCCCCGTGGAACGCATTGATGTTTGATGTAAATCACTTAAGCACAAAATGTTGTTGTGCTGTATTTTTAAATATCTCTCTTGTTATTAATGTCACAATACAACGCAATAGATTTTTTTAATGTTTTGCTAAATATCAGTTCAATAAGCCAGTCTTATTTTCCACGGATGTCTTTCCTTTCCTATGGGCTTTTCTCTTCCTCGTCGTCGTCGTCTTCCTTTTCCTCAGCTGTGGTTTCGGTGGCGGCGGTGGAAATCGAGGTGTCCTCCTTGTGCTCTTTCTTCCACTTCATTCGCCGATTCTGGAACCAGATCTTGATCTGCCTCTCGGTGAGACACAGGGTGTGAGCGATCTCTATGCGCCGCCTGCGCGTCAGATAGCGGTTAAAGTGAAACTCTTTCTCCAGCTCCAGAGTCTGGTACCGGGTATATGTTTGTCTTCCTCGCTTTCTGTCCGCACCTGCAACACAAACACAACGCTCAATTTCTTTATATGTATTTCTATCGCAGACAAAAACGCGTAAAACCTCACAAGCTATTATGTAATGTTAATCTAAAATTCAATATCTACAGGAAACAATTCGGAAATCTGAAGAAGTGGAGATGCACGTATTCCTGTATTTGTAGAGCTATCGCACTAACGTATTATGTGTTTTTATATCGCATTCCAAAATCCACGCAAAAGACACATTACACGGACAGAATCTTTACCTGAAACCTTTGACACTCAAAGATTTTTAATGTGTTGACATTTTACCACTGATATTGACAGTAGTACAAGGCCCCCCAAAGGCAACCCTATACATGTATCTATACATATAAATAAATGCCTAGATGCATAAAAGCATTTATACGGACTCTAAAAAGATTAATAATATATCTGCAATATATATTTCAGAATCAGAAAGGCAGAAAGAGAGGAACGGAGGTTACAGAATAATCACAGACGTAATATATCCAGCAACAAACACAGCATAAAATAAAAAATAAATAAAATATATTATAAAACGAAGAAGAAGAACTAATTAAAATAAAAAGAGACCAAGAAAATAAGACTCAAGAAAATGTGTAGCCAACCTGCGTTTCAAACATCAAACAGGCTACAAGGTGCTTTGCGCTCTCCTGACTAGTTCTTCTGTCGAAGGGATTTTAGCCCTTATCTGCAGGCAAGATGCCCTGCAATTTCCTTACAGTGGGATCCGTGGACGTGATGGCCTTATACTGGGTTAATAATAATAAACCTTTTCATTTTCTCTTTTCTCCAAAATCGGGGAGAATAAACAACTGCAAACTACTGAAAATTATACGAAAAGGCAAAACAAGACATTTACCTTTAGACAGAGCTTTACAGGAACGGAAGTGAAACGGATTAACGAGGTCGGAACTCATTACTTGCGTAATAAAAGTTTTATGATTTCTCATTTACATACAATGCCACGGGCTCTCCGGGCAGAGGCAAGCCGTCAGTAATTAAAACCATAAAGCCTTCTCTGACAGCGACTGTAAACGCTCTTTTACAGTTGCACTCGGGGGTTTCCGCTTCACTTTAGCCCTACCTGAAGTTCTCATCCAGGGGTACATCCGGAAACTGCTCTCAGAGTGCGAGCTGAGGTCAGCTGGACCCGTCTTATCACTGCCGCCTTTGGCCAGGTCATTGCAGAGGACGGGCAGACTCTGATCAAATGAGTTGCAATGCAGGTTGTAACCTTCCGAGCCTAGGTTATACCCGGAGGTGAGTACGGACGGGTTCTGGTACATGGCATTATTCACCGTGTAGAGCCCGGGCAAAGCCGAGGAGAAAGCTGATGTTCCCGGTCCATATGCAGATCTCTGAACGCTGGGTGCGAAAGAGCAGGAAGATTGGTCAACATTTTGAAAAAGGGAAGTCCCCGCCGCATATTTGCTGAAAATACTATTCACATAATAGGAAGAACTCATAATTTTGGACGGTGATTTGTTGGCCAAGACGCTTCAGTGTCGTTTTTACGAGGTAGCGTGATAAATGACAGCATTACACCCCAGATTTACACCAAACCCCATCTTCCTCGGATCCGAGCGAGTTTATTCACGTGACCCACCCTTGTGACCGGAGCAGCCAATGGCTGCTGAATCTAGAGCGAAAGACACCGCAGAAACTGACTATTTGAACATTTGGGTGGACAACAGCAAAAAAAAAAGATTAAAAATAATAAATTATGTTAAATTGAACGTGTGCCATTAATCCTTCGATAATTTAGCCTTACTCTTTGGGGCTACCTATTTACAGAGCATATAGCTGAAATCTGGAAAGGTAAAACAGGCCAAAGGTAAATTACATTTAATCACGCAAAACATGTCTAACAAATATGAAAATAAGTCATTCCTATGCCATCTGCCATTTCAAAATATTTTAGGTGGGCTGCATTAGAATGACGTAAGGTGTTCAATGTTTGTATAGTTATTCCACTCTTCGTGGTGAAGTTTCTCCGGCAGTCGTGCGCCTTTGTCAGAACAGCATTGCGCTGCGCTCCTGAACGGGAGGGGAGACCGATAACTCAGGACGGCCTCGAGATTCCGGATTACTTCATGCGATCCTTTTACGCAGTTTCAGGAAATCTTCCATCTTAAAAGTCAATGCACAGTATCGCACGTCGCTTTTATGATTTCCACAAACTGCTGTGAGAGCATTGTTACGGGGTTGTGTTTTCTGCATTTTGAATTTTAAGATGGCCTGCTCTGTCATCGGGTTTCGTCTCTTCTCCGGTAAAACCTCTACCATATTGCAGAAACGTCACGTGCTGCAGCACGAAATATAATGGGTGCGTATTGGGAATATTTGGTTTTAACTAACGTTTTCAAATATATATTAATATGTTTAATGTAAATTTAAAATGATTAGAAACCAGGAAGATATATAATTCCTTTAAAAAAAAACTTACCTTTGTTTTCATGATTGGTACTCTACCAAGGCGAGAATTCGTTTATTCTTCCACCAGCCTTCAAATTCCAGGACCAGCGTCAATTCCAGGACAGACTCATCCATTCAGCGCCTGAAGCTTGTCCAGCGGTCTGGGCTCGCTCGAGTATGGAGTCCAAGCCTGCTCCCCACCAACTATATGGCGCACCATAAACACCAGTGACACCAAATACATTCCTGTGGTGAACCCAGACAAAGACGTACTTCTAAAGAATGCCTCATCTGTTGCTCACAAATGCTTTCTCTTATTCGCCGTCAACACGATACTTATGAACAACAAACCTTGTTATCTCATTCATTCATTTATTCAGATTCAGGAGTCCCTTTCTGTAGTACGCGTTCAACCGCTTCGAGACTGCAGGGCGATGCATTTAATTCACCGTTTGTTTCCTTTAATATGTAAGGGAAAAGTGCGATGGACATTTCTGAATTGGTAGATATCCTATAGTCAATGTTTAAATTATATTTAATATATATTTCCATTTAATCAACTAAAGATCGATCGATAATCGACCGCTCTTCATAATAATTATAATAATGTAATGCTCCTCACCCATTCACAGATCACAGCTGTTTTGTTGCCAAAACAATACCAGTAATAACATTTTGTTTTTGTTTATTGAAAAAAAAAGAAACTCAGTCTGAAGTGAACTAATGTTGTTAACCTTTGCGTTAAAATATACATCCGAATTTACTGTAAAATCAAATCGATGACAGCCCAGGTTGTTTTGCATTAATGTGATTCCATTTGTGTGGCATTTACCTCTTCCAAGACACAGCACAAATATCAGCGCAGCTCTGTTCTCACAACCGAGAGTGTTCTTTATGAGTTTTTGTGTATTGATCTGAAAAGAATAATTTAAATCAACGTTTTGCTGTGTTTGCTGTGAGTGTATACGCTCTCTTCGTGTGTTTGTACTGAATCTGAGTGCAGTTTTGTGTAATATTCCCATTTCATTACAGATACGGGATGAGTTTAGGACGTGAGCACTACCTTAAATGATTTCAATCTAAGAACAGCATTTACAAAATTATTCAAATGAAAAAATTACTTCTAATATACACGTCTCAGTACCTTCTCGTTACTTAATTAATCGGATATTTAAAATTCCCTCGTTTTCATTTACGAAGTTGTTCAAAAGAATTATTTTATTCTCAAAACATCTGAAAGGATCTCAACGTTTTTCTGTTTTGTAACACAATTTCTGTCTCTGCAAAATATCAGACGAAGGGTGTTTTATTGTAATCGGCCTTGACCATACTTCAGTCTGTGTGAATTACCCGCGTGCACTTCTGCAGCTTTCGCTGTTTCCTTTAATACTACAAACATTATATAACAATATTTGAGTCTGAAATTGATTATTGTCGATTGATCAATTATTGTAGATTAAATAAGAAGTCAGCGGCTTCTTACATCTTTTTTTATGGGCTTTGGAACAAACAATGCAGAAGTGAAAACTACTAATCCATTCTCTGTTTTAACAAAAAGGATAGGAGCTTACAAGTCACGAATATGTAGTATCCCTTTACCAAACAAGAATTCAATTAATATATAGATTAAGTATTAAAATTAATTTGTGACTAATATGGTTACATGACATTATGTTTCACCAATTGAAGACAGAAATAAAGATAAAATAGGATTAATTGAAGGCATTCTTGCACGTCTGTAATGTCCCCAAAAAAATAAATGTAAAATGAAAAATACGTGTAATCGTCTGACAATGCCCTTCAATGTTTATTCAGAGAATTTTCTATCAGTTTAAGTAAAATTTCTCCCGAAAGCGTAGCGGGAGGTTATTTCAGTATTAGCTTCTGCTGCCAATTTCAAAGCTGAATCTGTTTTTGTGGTAGGGCCTAGCAGTAGTTTGATGGACTGATACTGCCATCTACCGTTCTTTTGCCGTAATAGCAAGAGATTACCAGCGCATATTTTACAGGTTTTACAAACAGTTCATATCAGATCCCTTTTCCGAATTGTTCAATAATAGGGATTCATATGTAAATATATGAAATACTAACCAATATTTCACTGTCGTTAAAATGTTAACATTGAGTATAAGAAACCGTGTAAAATTGGTGGTAGTGAAGAGTATTTTCATGACTTGTTTAATTGATAATTGTTTAGAAAGTAAATGATCACGAGGCTGGATTAATGTTTGCGGAAAGGAGGAAATGTCACAATGAATAAACGTGCAAAATGTGCGCTTTTTCTAGGTACAGATATAACAAAGACTGCGAAGTATCTCTGGGGCCCAGTCGAAAAGAGATCAATAAAGAAAGTTATTTCCGCCAGCCTTTTGTGCAGACCTGTAGAAAACAACAAATGGATGGTCTATTCTGGAAACAGGCTAATTGTAGCTGGACAGTTGTAAACTAATTAAAAGTCAAATTCCAGACAGTATACCAGACCCTTGGTTTTATTGCGCAAGTCTCGGTACGAGCCTTTGATGTCTGCTCCATCTGCAACAGAGGGCGTCACAACATCTTAAAAAAATACTGCGAGGCCGGGGTAATGGGGCCTCGGCGCTTCACTACGAAACAAAAATGCAACACACAAAAAAAAAACCCAACAACTTTTATCTTAACATGATATCCACATTGTTTTACAAATTTTTTGGAAGACTTTTCAACATACTGTGTTCTGTGTTCTTCAGCGTTGAGGCGTTTTACACCCCATAACCGGTAACAACGGTCATTTTCTTTTATTGCCGTGTGTAGCTAACAATACCCTCTCCCAGGGCTCGCGGTCAGCCGCCCTGGCCTGTTTGTGTGGATTGCAGCACCAAGACTCATTCAGCCCGTCTTCTAAGAGCCGCGATCCTTATCGAAGTGATCACTGGCCTTTACTGCACACAGCCGTTTCACACGCATAAGAGAGACTTCAAAAGATAAAACCCAGAATGCATATCTGGCACTGTTGAACACATTACAAAAATTACGAACAGATAACTACCAATTTTACTGAATATGTTCTATTCCAAACATTCCTTCTATTGTACCACAAGAAATCTGTTTAAATTGGCAATATTTGTGATATGCGCTTGAAGCGGTTAAACGCCACTGGCCTCACGGACCATCTTTGGTGTAATAAAGTAATAAGAATAATTACGAATGAAGTGTTTGTATTTGCATCTTGTAGTTATAAAACTATTGAACAAAAATTCGAACAGCCAGTAAGAAAGTCGGATTGCCAGTTAAAACATATTTATAGTTTTGAAAATATTTCCTCCAGTTTTTATTTTGTCAAATTAAAAGTGGGAAAGAAAGCAATTGCTTCAAAACTGTGTGTTGAAAATGCACAGCAGAGATACCCGAATTAAGAAATGAGACTTGTACATACGCGAAAGCATTTTGAGATGCATTTTTATTATTAAAATACGAACTACATTTGAAAACAGAGACGTTTGGTCATCGGGTCATGAGGTAATAATTCCACAATGTTTCCTGTACAGTGATTTCTTACAAATAACTGCCCCTTAATTGTGTATATTCCAGTTTTTATTCTAATACTTGTTAAATCTTTTAAAGCGCTATGCGATAACATTAAGTTAAATCTTGAAGACTATTTTTCACGAATATAGGTAGTTTCGTGACATATAGGTAGTAAAAACATTTCATATTGTTATATAATATCTACGACATTCTCTTTTGTATTTTGACACAGAGCATATCACTATTTTTAATGTAATTAAATATATTTTGAATTAGAGTCCACTTAAACACATGCGCCCAATAAAAAAACTAAAACATTATTAACATTTCACTAATTATAACAACTCTACTGGTGTTTTGTTCGCTAACGTACATCTATGAGTTCTAATATTCAAAATAACAACAGCTTAAACGACGCTCCGATTTGCAACCTGAGATAAATCGAGAATCTATCATCAAAACAGCAAAAACGACAATTTCCAGTTACAAACACTTACAACACAGAAGTCACGATTTCAAGTATGGCAGCAAACGTGTCTGCAGCACAGAAAATAATTTAGTAAGAGTACAAACCGCGGAACTGTGCAGCGCAAGGTAGTTCAATATAAAAAAAGAGTATATCGAGATAATAATAATAAAAGATGCATGATTTGGGGCATGCATCTTTAAAATAAAAACAGCAAAATGTTTTAATGATATACTCTTTTTGCAGCGTTCTTTAATATCAATCGTCTTTGGGTCGTTCTTTATTGATTTTCTTCATCTTCATTCTCCTGTTTTGAAACCAGATCTTTACTTGTCTTTCAGTTAGGTTCAGGAGTCTTGCCACTTCGTATCTGCGGTCTCTGGTGAGGTACATGTTAAAGAGAAACTCCTTCTCCAGCTCTAATGTCTGGTGCTTAGTGTACGGGCAGCGCTTTTTTCTTGTCGACCTTGCATGTAGCCAGTTTGATGCGGGATTATCTGAAAAAAGAAGGTTAGAAATGTAAAACAAAACAGATAATATACGCAGGTGGTCACTAATTAAATTGATTAATCAAACCGAGTCCACTATCACATGAAATATATTGTCTAGTCTTTCAATGTCTCTCTGTCTCCATTCATAGGTCATTGCCCACTACACACACCCCTCTCCGCCCCCCCCAAAAAAAAAGTTGGCAAAGGGCAGTTTTTCTTCCTAGATTAGCTATTGAACAAATCGTCAAATCAATTAACTATTTATTAATTTAATTGAACCCTACGACGTAAAAGAAGCAAACGGGGAAAAAAATGGTCAGTTTAAGGTTTACCACAGTTTATGGTCAACTCTACAAATAAATAAAACACCACGTTCATTAATCTAGAACAAGTGGGGTGATATTATACTGTATCTACCGTTAGTTTTACATTTATTCAAATATGACATAATGCTAGACAGATTATTTGTCTATTATTGATTCAAATGTGCCCATCCACATACCCCTGCGGTTCCATGCAAATAAACCCTTCATACCTCGGGAGAACTCGTGTTGTTCTTCCTTCACCGTGGCATATATGTATTCAAACAGACAGCACTCACTTGTATCAGCTGCAGCTTTCTCCTCGGCCGACGCGCCCTCGCCGTTGGTGTCAGAAAAGGCCGTTTCGGTGGGATGTTCCTCTTTCTCCGCAGGAGGAGACCCGCTTGAGAACTCGGACAGGACCGCAGCGTGATTATCATACGCTGTGCAGTCACCTCTCCGGCTCAGCGGCTCGTGTTTGATCCCGTACTGCCTGTTTGACGGTAATCCGGGAAAAGGCAGAGATCCAGACAGGGGCTCCAACAGCCAAGACCGCAAGTAGCCTCCATCGGACTCCCCCGGCGGACCTTGGTGATGCACATACGGGTGGTAAACGGAGGGCAAGTTGCTTGGCTGCTGAGCATGAACGGGGCTCCAGGATGCGCCGAACACAGAGGGCTTCGGCTGGAAATTGCACGGGGCTAGGTCGCTGTGCTCACTCAAAGCCGGCTGCCTCGCTGGCTGCACCCCTGAACCAGAGGGGTGCCTGGGCTGGAAAAGATCCTCACTCTCGTGAAAAATGAGAGAGTCCACATAATAATTACTAAGTGTCCCTGAAGCCGACATTGCAATAAACACACACGCATCCAACCCTACACACCCACTCACACATACACATAGACTGTTATATCTTCACAATATAAGAAACTGTAGAATTGAAGTAGCAACTTGGCCTCACAAAGAACTACAGTCAGCTAATAAGTTGAACGATTCCTGCCATTCCATTGGGCAGCAAGCCCACGTGACTGTACGGCAGAACAATAAAGAATAAATCAGTCCGCTGCCTGTTAAAGGGTCACTGTTTTCCAGTCATAATTTTTTATAGAAAGCCATATGTTTTTATGCAATGGGATATTATTTGATATACACAGTAAAGTTGATTCTAATCTTAGCCAAAAGAAATTAAAATCTCTGATTTGCAGAGGGGCTTGTAAGGGACTATTTCATGTCAACATTAATCAATCCATCATAGGATTTTTCTTTTTTGCTGCATAACTTATAATCGTTAACCTTCACATTAAATTGTAGAATGAATGATACCATACCACACAAACTACTGCTGAAAGCGTGTCGCCGTTAAAAACATTTTTTTTCATAGCTGCATTTAAATCCCTTCTCCGTGTGTATTTTTCTACGCGAAAATGTAACTGCTGAACAACGGAGCCCAGCTAAAAGTCAGGCTCACATCTGGACCCTTGAGTTCAAGTAAGTCGGAAGTGCTTCACCCGCAGAAATAACACATTTTTGGTTTAAACGTTTCATTTTACATGCTTAGGTGATATGGAAACAGTAATGACATCTGTCCGTATGAGAACATTTAATTGAAATGACTGTTTTAAAATTTAAGCTATAAGAGGTACTTTCATAAACCGAGGTAGTGTTCCAAGGCCTGACTTCAGATGAGGCTGCCTCAGTCTTGACCTTACCAGTACTGAATTATAAACATAATTAAATGTGCGCATATGCGTCTATGCTCGCAGATATACTCGTGTGGACATAGAAAGGAGTTCACGTATATTTCATGTCAGGAAAACAAGGATGTGTGAGAATATAAGGTTTGTTTTTAAACATTTTAATCTTTTTAGTTTTTTATCGTGTCGGTCACTCAGTATCGAACAAATATCGGTTATACTTACAGTCCGCCGATTTGCTTTTGGAAGAGTTACATTATAAGGTACACCAGCCCAGCATGTAATAGAAATGAAGAAGTAAATACGAAATAAAATGTTCTAATAAAGCACAACATATTTGAAATCCTTAGATCTCAGTTTATTATTTCTTCTCATTGCTGTTCAATCTTAGTACGAGCCACCTTTTAAGTTATTAACAGTAGTTTTACAGTTCGTCATGTTCTGAGTCTGCTGAAATCAAGCCCGTTTGCATTCGAGAATGAATGCTGAGGCTGCGGTGAACGAGTCGAATGGGTCGTCTTGTCCTTTAAGTGCGGAATTATCAGCTAAGGAAGTCACCTTTTTGATATCCCATTATTTTAATAAAATTGAAAACATCGGTTTGAAAAGCTGCACAGCAGAGTCCCGCATAAATTCGCCGGCTGTTCACTCTGTTGTCCTGACGCGAACTAATTAACTAAAATCTCGAAACTCACAAAAGGAAAAGAGCTCAAGTTTTTTCAAAGTATGTTTTCAGCCTGAGCAGAGCTACCAACTCTCCAATAAAAGAAAATTGCAAACGATTGCAAAAAGGTCATTCGGCCCCTCTGACTAATCTGGTCTGGCGTGTTTAAAAGGAAAATACACAATGTGCACGGGAAGAACAGAAGGAAAACCTACTTAAATCGAAATATTATTCAATATTCCAATTCCTGGTTACTGAAACAATATTTTTCATATGTGTACTACTATGAAAATATAAAAAAAAACATCCATGAAGCAGAAACATGGCATGTTTTATTCAGACTATATAAAAATAATCTAACATTTTACATGTATATTAATAATAATAATAATAGCTGTACGCGTGTTTAGTGTTTAGCAAGGGACATTGCCTGCTGACTGCAATCGACAAATAAGGGGACGTATTTCGCGTATAATCCCCGTTTCCTGCTCTATGTTTTGACACTAGACTATGTAATTACTTCCAATTAAAATGAAAAAACAAAAAAGGAAGGCTGCATTTCTTTTCATTGGCCAAAATGAATATTTACAGGGTACGTTCAGACGTTCCTGTTGATCAGTAATATTCACAGTAGCCGTGGACGTTTGAGAGTTTGAATTAATATTACATTAACCACCTAGGGTAAATATTTCAGGTAAAGAAAAACACAATATATGTAACCGGGAAGTTAAAATACAATGCGACATAACTGCCCAATTTGCCGTTCAAACCCACAAAAGGAATAATAAAATTACAATAAGAAACCACAGCAGATCACAACTGTACAGACAAAATAAAGTCTAGGAAGGCAACGAAAATGAAAGTGGGTCCGAAGAGAAACGGAATCAGAAGGAATCGTTCCCTTTGTCTGTCCTACCAGCAGCAAGAACACGCTGCTCAGCAGTGCACACTTTACTGCTCTGTTTATGGCCGTATCATAAAGCCAAAGGAAAAATAACCCAAAATAAGCAGAGCAACGCACGCGATATGGAGATCAGATAATATTAAAGTTTCGTAAAAACACGATCATGTAAATATATTAATAAAACATTAATAGTATCCGTGAGGTGCCATTTAATTAAAGCGGGGCGGGAAATAGCCAGTCAGACTAGTTTCTTCTGCTGCGAGTTTCTTCATTCTCTGTGTTTCTGCAGTATCTACAATCTGAAGGAAGATCAAGGCAACCCAATGTCACACACGAAACTGCCAAAGCAACACATTAGAAGAAAAGCGACGAACACAGGAGCAGTGCGGATCCGTGCAGCCTCAACATAACACAGATGGAAGAAAATACAAAACTGTGATTTCGGCACAAAAGGGAGATGTCGTTTTTAATGTGGTCGACAAGTTACATTGAACGTCAGCTAAATACTTTTTAGTGATTTTCCCGAAGATAAGAAGCTCTCTTGATCTGAACGTCGGCAACAGAGGGCCTGTTAGCTGTAGGCTTGGACTGCAGAGCCAGACCCCACGGCGCTTTGCAGGCGGTCCAGCGAGGTCGCTGTTGTACATTCTGGTGTCTGAGGCAGCTCGGAGTCTGACTCCGTCCCTGTGATCGTAACCGAGGCCTTGTGAGTCTGCATCGATTACAGCGGGTTTAAAAAGTAGCCCCGTTTCCAAGAAGTGCACGCTTCTTTTTTTGTCTCTTGTTGAACATGCCTTGAAGATCACTTTAGCCCCCGAAAAAAGTGATATACTTTGTGATTCACAGGCACGTCGCACCTTCGGTCTTTAAAACTGAAGAAAAATGGCTTTCAGTATGAATTAGATTTAAAAATGCATAAAGAAATAGAGCCAGCTTCCCAGAAAACAGCAATAATACTAAAAATGAAACGAAAAGGAAGAAACCAGGGTGAGAAGGAAAACACAGCCTAAGCAAATTCAGGAGTAATGAATTTAGATTACACGTGACCTTGATCGTTTCCAAACGAACACACGGAATTACAAACAAAACAGCCACTCTTCTTGGAATTAAAATTACATCTAGGATTTTTACCGCAGTCCCATTTTCCCCTCGGATCTGCGACGACTTTAACTGGGGCGATTAAGGCAGCTTCGTGTTGCAGGAACACGAATTGGAGCCCAACAACATGAAACTACCTAAACCACTCGACAGTCCACTTAGCGCCGTTAATACAGAAACATCGCGGGGCGCTTGCCTTCCATTGGGTTAGCGAAAACAGTATATTAATATTCCACTTGAGCTTCACAGATATACAAATCTCTTTTAAATAAATTTCTGTTATTTGTAGTCCGTAGTATGTCCACAGCAAAGGAAGGAACACATGTCAAAACACAGAGGCATTTCTGTCCTGACATAAAAACAAATTAGGGCCTCAGATAAAGATGAAATGAGCTTAGACCAGGAGCAATCCTTCCTCTCACTGCCTTTCAAACATAAGAGGTGAATTAATAAGCAAAAACTGCAGACATCTGTATCTCGTCTCATTGCCATCCACGGCCATGGCAGTGGCCAGCCCGACGGGAAACTCGGAACGGTTTCGGTAAAGAAGGAGAAAGTAAGAGGTCTCCGCGCTCACCTTGAACTGCCCCAGCCTCTGATATCACCGGCTCCCCTTCCAGCTCTCGGAAAAGCTACGGCAACATGTGGCTTAAAAGAAAGCCAGTTTTCTACACTCAAGCAAAGAAATTTGCTTCCTCTCTGTCTACGCAGCTTTCGCTCAACTGAAACCACTCGTCCAAGACAGCAACAATCCAGATATACTAGCAAGTCATAAAACTCAACAAAGCCGACAAACCTTACAGCACTACCGCTCTATGGCCCAGACAAATTACGACCGTCTAGGTAATATTTAAATAGATCCCAACACTAATTGCGAGGCGAAACGCCAAAGCTGCTTGTGCTGAACCTCACAATTAACCTTACAAAGCAGGTAACGCAACAAACTCCGAAAAACTGAAGCATTCAACAAATAAATTCAAAAAGAAGAAAACCGCATGGCAGGAGCAATAGGGACGTATACACTGTGTATATATATTATATATTATATTTACACTTGAAACAGTACTAGGCGCCGATAATTTATTAATATCGCCAGCAGAACACTTACGCTTTCAATAGAACACCATCGTTTTCTTTATTTACACCACACCAACAATAAACTTTATTTTTTCACAGTTTAGACCGAATATAATAATTACTTCACCCCCACCCGCCCGCTCCAGGAAAAGTAATGCTGGAAAAGGTCTGGCAAAGTCCTGCCAGGAATCTCCCTTCTGCTTCCTTCTCGCGGCGCAGTGCTTGAACACGGTTAGAGGCCGTACGAACCACCTAGCACTCACAAAAACAAAATGTACATACATTTCTACAGCGAGATTTTCGCTTGAAAGAGAGGTAAATAGTCCACCGAGTCCATCAGTATGGTATGTGCTCCCTCAGCTCTTGTGCAGGCAAACGTATAGCTTACTTGTATATTGCATTCTGTCCATGCGCCACATTTTACTTCAGTGGAGCTCATAGTTCAGTCTACCAATACAGTACACAGCGATAGGATGTCAATCCAATTAATTATTTTAAAGTTTTAGGCGTAAAAGTTTCAGTTCACATCCACACGTTGACTCGTGAGCGCGTTGTCTTCCTTTCCTCTATTATATATTATTTTCTTCACCAAGATCGTTGAAATAAAGCAAACACGTAAACGAACTACAAAAACTGGTGTTGTCTATTTAGGTCTTTTCTCGAGATGTACCGAAAGAGCGTGCGGTCCAATACGCAGATGGAAACCGGATGGACCCCTCATCGAAGCGAAGATGCGAGGAGCCGAAGATCAGATGGACACGTGTATCACGAAAAGCTAAAATTCGCTGTGAGCTCGCGAATTCTGTTTTCTCTGCTCATTTTCTTCAGTTTCATTCGACGGTTTTGAAACCAGATTTTGACTTGTCTGTCCGTCAGGTGGACGCTGCGGCTGATCTCTAGGCGCCGCTCTCGAGTCAGGTACATGTTGAAGAGGAACTCCTTCTCCAGCTCCAGGGTCTGGTGCTTGGTGTAGGGGCAGCGCTTCTTCCTTCCGCTCTTCGCTGTCAGCCAGTTCGCCGTGTTTTCGCTTTTCGAGTCTCCTTATGAAAAAAGAAGAGGAATATTAGTACGTGTAGGCCTGCCAATTTTGTTAAATTTGTTCCATCTATTAACAGTCAATTTACATTCAATCTTTTGTTATATAACAAAAACAGTATTATTATTGACATAATAATAATAATAATAATAATAACAACCGCCTTGACTACGGCTTTATAATGTAAATGCATACGTATTTATTACATATATTTATGTAGGCATATGAATAAAATCGTTCCAGTTTCCAGGTCCAAGTGTGACGTGTTTTTTGAGCAAAATTAATAATTATCCTGAAAAATAAGACGTTATGCGTTCGACCAAATAAGAGGGAACAACACGTCTGTCTGACTAATGAAGTCCGACATTTTTAAATACTCTCTTTTGCCCTGCGCATTATGTCATCATATGCTGTATAACCCTCCATGTATATAAATCGATCTTTGCGTTTCATACAGACGTCAATGTAAACGTGTCGCTCTGAACGGTCTGCTTTGTTTCTTGCTGTAAATTGAAAACGAGGGCTTTGTGAAATGAAAAAAATGATTGATTTGTGCAAATGGTTTAAAGCAAAAAGGGATTGATTGCGCTGTTCAAAATTGTTCGGAATTATAAAAAGATTTCATACCTTTTATAGACTTATTTATTGAACGTCTTTCGTGTTCTTTGGGCATTAAAACAATAAAAACACATTTCAGTTTTGCGGTTTACTAGAATTATTGTCAACAATTCCAGCTACATATTTACTGAATTGATTTACATTTACTAAGAACGATGGAATCCAGCTCTAGACTTTGAAGACGACGGTCATTTTTACAGGGTGTTCACGCCCAAATATAAAAAAGTTCACAAGGTCACTTCAGTCTCGCTTTTCCCCATACCTGTCGCTGAACGCGCTGCTGGGTTGGCGGGTCACCTACCTTTTGCGGCTTTGCCAGGGCTTGTTTGGCCATTTTCTGTGGGGTCTGGGGACGATTCTTCCGCCGACGAGCAGACTCGGGTGTCCTCTTGCCTTTGGGGACCGGAGGAAGCTTCGCCAACGCCTCTCCGAGCTGGTTCCACCGAGGCGGAAGAAGACGGCGGCGTGTCGAAGCGCACCGGCGGCTGCACAACAAACTGAGCGGAGCTGGGCTGGACACCCTGATAGACCTTGGAAGTTGTATAAGTCTGAGACAGGCGGAAGTAACCAGGTACAGGAACGGTGCCGCTGTCACTGACAGCGCAGGAGCCAGGTGTCAACCTCGAATAGGAGAGGTCTTCTGCAGCTGATCCTTTTGGACACTTCTCTGACTCGTAAAGGCAATACGCGCTCTCCTCTTTAATGTTCGGGGAGAAGGAGCAAGGCGCTACCTGCTGACTCGCGGGCGGATCCAAACGGCACGACCGCGGAGGATCCATCCACAGCTCCATCGCCGGCATGTACGGGCTGGACGTGGGGACCATATTCGGAGAATTCCCCTCGTTCCGCTTGCTCAGTCCTGGAAAAAACCCACAGTTCGGTAGTCCGTAAGGCAACTCGGACGCCGGTGGCAAGTACACGCCACTACCCTGATAGTAGGCTCCTCCGCCTTCGGCTCGGCTGGCACTAATCAAGGAATCTACTAAAAACGAGTTTCCAGCCGGGCTGTCTGAGCATGACATTGTTGTGGTATAATTTGGCGAAGGGAGAAGATAGCCCTTTCTGGCTGACATTTCTTGTGCAAAACATGCTGAATATGATTACAGATACCCCCACTGCACGGTACAAGCAGACGACCAATAGAAGCTAGGATTCACTGGCGACTCCTCCCATTAGGAGCTCCGCTGTGGCAAGAGGTCATATGTATCTATGCCTTCAGTAAGAATAGAAAATTCAGAAAGTTAATATCCCATCAGCCTGATTTGAAATCACAAAACTGCACGCGAAATATCGAGCTTTATAAGACACGGAAGAGTTGTTTCCTTTTAAAGACATACAGGGTTACACACGTGCGTAAACTTTCATGGACTAAAATGAATGAAAACCTACGCGGATTCAAGACCTTGGAGACGCGTGCGCACGTTTGTGAATGTCTTTTCCTAATGCACTAAAGTGAACCGCAAAAACAGAACATTTTAAAACACACGTTTACAGGCTATACAAAAAATACAGACGTATTCGTAATCAATTTAAAAAAACGGGACATACAGGTTAGTGGAGATGGTATTGCTCATTTATTTATTCTATGTGTGGTATAAATCTCTTGCAAAAAGTTTCACAGGGGCCTACGCAAAAATAAGGCACTCAATATAACTGATCACCACATTGTCGCCATAATTGTATTTATTATATTATTACTAAAATACCATTTCACATGCAATGTGATTGACAGACACGAAAATCAACTGAAACGCAATAAAAATAAAAAACCTAGCGCTCCGTGATGAAAGCCGAAAAAAATTAGTAAGCAAAGGTGTATGTTTGTATTATTATGATAAAACAATTATCAAAAGATTGTATCACCATGTGCATATAGAACGGAATTGTATTTTATGTATTCGTGTGTTTTACCTGCCTTTAAAGTATGTTCCGTTTTGGAGACTTCAGAAGTTATCTTTGCGATTATCCATCTGTAATCTTTGCAGCCCAGTAAACAATGCCAAAAATAAATGAAGTGTGTTTTACCAAGGAATTTACTTATGTGTGTTAATACGACATGTTTCTGTCTCTTGGTACTGGTCAGAATAATTCACAAGCCTCCGCGCTTTCCTGATCTGATTTAGAAGGAGGCGCGTGTCACCCGGCGGATTACGGCCCGGAGTGTTTATGTGTTTATGAACAAACCTTCGCCAGAACCTCTGTCAGACTGCTGTCATTGCCGGCGGAATTCATGCCATGTGGGGGATAATTGCAACAGGGTCGAACTTAAAGATTATGAAAGGGGCTAGTTTTGCCAATGTATTGATCTGTGGACTCAAATTAGATTTTTTTTACCGCGTAAAAAATAAGATTTTTTTTAAAAAAAAACTTCATCTATGGCAAAATGCAGACTGAATTTCGTGCTCGATGATGCTCCGCCGTCATCAAAACAAAATTAAAACTCGCATGACAATTATTGAACTGCTGGCTCGAATATAATATAATATATAATGCTTTTGAATTGATTTGATTCTGGGCGGTTGACCCGTCTGGAATCGTGTTAATGTACCGCTGGGTCGCCTGTTGTTATTGTGTGGTATTTTGCCTTACATGGAGCGAGTAAACAAAGCGCTCGGAACGGGGCGCCTTCTCCCCGGTTGTTTTTAGCCTAGATCGTGAACTTAATGCATCCAGCCTGAACAACGGCTTGCATTCCTCGCGCTCCTGGGCCGCTTTTGGAAACACCATCGCCAGTAATTCCCCAATCCGGACTGTCATTGCCTTCAACGAATATACGAACACGCATATATAAATATATAACGGAAAGTAATATTCAAATTCAAGTGTGTTGGATGTGAATTAGCTAACGTTTAAGAAACGTCTTTTTTCTGTAAAAAAAAAAAAACTTGCATGCCCGAAAAAGAACTGTATGCATTAAAAATAATTGTTTTATGTTGGTCAAGAAGATGTAAGTAAACGACAGTGTATTTACGAGTCTTATACGAATACATCACAAGCGCCACACACATTTTATATAACTTTTATTAGTATTACACATACAGGTATGTAATACTAATAACATGAACCATTTCTTTTTAATAGGTTCGCTAAAACATCGACATCTTTTGCTAAGAGTATCACATTTCGTGGGCAAAAGCATCGTTATGTATTATAATGTAGCGTTTTATTGCACGGAGCGGAAGCTTTAATTTTGCACAAGAGACAATGGAGAAAAAATCCCACGCGCTCAAACTCAGTCAGGTGGGTTTTATAACTGAAATAGACACTAACAAGTCTGTAAAATAACACATGGTTTTACGTATTTTTCCTCTTTTGATTACAAACAATAAAACTTAAACCAAATTCCCGTCTGACAATAATGTTAAGAGATTGGTGCACTGCGCATTTTTGTAAAAGTAAAACGGCTGAAAATTAGTGAAGTATCCTACATTTCTTTGATCAAGACATTTGTTATTTATGCACAGTTTTGAGGAAACTTTACTATATTTATGCATTTATATTTTGCATTATAATGTTCTACTTTGTTACGAAAGTTTTTTTTCTGAATATAATTAGCAGTAACTAAGATTCACTTATTAATTGAAGATGGTATATAGAAAATACAAAATCCCATTTAAACTGCCTTTACTGAATTATAAAGGATTATATAACACTAGCTGATTTTCACTAAGGGTGTTTGGTGGAAATTGATCAACTCAAGCAGTGAATTCTTGAGTCTCTTCAGCCGTCATATTTAACAACTTATTTATTTTCAGCATTTTATTTAAAATGAATGCTTCTTTCTGCAATGTTTCTCTTTCCCAATTTGCTGTATATAATTATGCTTTTCTCCCATCTACGGTTAATTTTAATAAAATATATTCCTAAACAGAACACTTCTTCAGTTTAATAGAGAGATTTTGAAGCGAGCTTCAGCTCCTCACCGGCTGAAACGTACTTAAAGCGGACGGATGAAAACTATTATGAAACAGTTATAAATCAGAAGGAAAAATCCTCTTAGTAGGCTAATTTACTTCCGGATGACAGATGGATAGACAGATTATTTTGTGAGAATACGAGACGAGGTGAACAAAAAAGATGAAGTCCGAACACGAAGCCATGCCTCTTAAGTAAATAGCACTACTCCAATATTAAGATGCATCTTTCTAAAATTCTATAATGAAGGTATCTTTTTTAGATTTTCGAAACATATTACCTGAATGCGAGTTTTCGTTACAATCGTAAAGCAATGCGGGCGCCGGTAGTTTGCACACGGGTAGGGGATCCTGCCATCATTTCAAATCCACGGCCGTGACATTGATCTAAAGGGTGCCACCGTGTGGCCAAACGTCCGTAGGTAAAAATCATTGAATATTCCTGTCACTGCAGGGCGCCGAAAGCGCATTCACGAATGAAGGCCGAATGAGCCGAGTGCATGGCGTTTCTACTGTTCCATTCCTTGTTTTTAACTCCTTAGTAACAGTTAATAACCTTGGTCTCAGACATTTTATTGCACTGCACTCCAATTCTACAAATGCTCCAGACTCAGACAGGGTTTATGGCCGGGTTGCTACAGCAACAGGGAGGATGTGCTGTAATGAGATCGGATTCCACAGGTCCTTGAAAGATGTGTTCGGAGGCCGGACCTTCTCGGGCAGCGTGAACCATAAACTCCAGGTCATCTTTATTAAAGGCTCTTCTCAGCTAGAGTTGTACACCATCCCTATTTTAGCAATACACTCAAAACACTGTTTCTAAACCGCAAATATAGGGATCTTTATTAATACACGAGCACACATTAAGACAGAATTGAGAGAATGACACCTACGTCACTGTCAGGGGGGCGGGGGTCGGACTCTGCATGTTGCCTTCTGCCCCAAGGTGATGTCCATAGTGATACAGAAGTTCAAAGCCAATGAAATTAGACATTAAATTGCGGATTCTTGTGATCTTTAACGAGTTTTACAGTGATCACGTGTAATGGTACCCAAATGGGCAAAACAAAATCCGCCGTCTGATGAATCTGACAAATCCTCCTTTAAGGCAAACAGAATCAGACGAAATTAATTTGAGATTTTTTTAAACAGAGGTTTAACACATTTTACGTTTCTCTCAATTACAGAGTCACCAGTAAGTTGCCAAACTGTACAATTATGGGACTTCATACACATAACATTATTATCTTTTGGTGAGATTTAATCAGTTCATTCCAGATGGTTGACGTGTCATGAAATGAAAGGCCTCCATGCTCTCCTCTCTTTGTGAGACCCTTTCTTTCAATACTTATTCAATTACCGTGTAATAGAGATTATTAAGAAACAGTAAATGTCCAAAATATTTGATAATTAGTTCGATATACATGGCTTTTCCCAGGGCGGGTAAACATTTTGTGATCTCAGATATTACCTCAAATCCTGTTTTGCTGGTAGCAAGTCGCTCACAATGATGTATTTAATCGTTTTTCCCTAATCATTGAAGTACATTTTCTTTTGCCAAAGCATATTATTTTTATCTGGGGCTTAAATCTAAGAAAAATCAAGGAAGGGTTAAATAAGAATAGGGATCTTACGCAATTCATTTTTATTGTTACTGCTTGCGCTGGGTGAATAAGCGCAGAGAATAGATTGTGATGACACAGAATGTTCTGTATTTACAAAGAAATTGCAATGGAAATCTCAAAGAACTAAATACTTCAGACAAAAAGAAATACTTTCAGACAGAACATTCTGACTGAAGCATTACAATCCAGAATTTAAAGATCTAACTGCTGTGTCTGCAGGCACATGTACAAACATTTTGAATTTACACTGATTGTGCAACGATCTCCATGTATATAGTAACGGAACGGTTTTCCTTTGGCACAAAAAGACTGAATCTAATCTCAGGCGCACATATGTGTATTCTTCGGTTTATGATAAAGGAAAACACGCAAATATCATACTCTGTTCAAGCAACATAATCATTACTACGTTAAGACATTTCTGCTTGTAACATACCTGTTTCGTGCTCTGAAAGTAAACATTTAACTGGATAAATTTATGTCTCTGTGTACAGTACATTGCACAAACGCGAAACTTAAACTTGCGATAAAATAGGTTTTTAATATTTACATTTAGATTTTCTGCTGCGGGTATATTTGTAATTCGTATGGTATCAAAGCCACATAAAGTAGGCCCACCACAATAGTCAGGAAACGGAGAGCTCACATGGGCATTTACGGGAATCAATGGTATATCAAAGCGCCCTTTTGGTGCTACAAACGTCACTTAATATTGGAAGTCAAAAATATACAGATTAAACATTTTAAAATAGAGTGGTGAACAGTATAATGTATCTGTGTGATCAAACATTAATAGTATATCCACTGCTTTTTGTGGTTTACACTAAGGTCCGTTGCCAGAAATATGGTGTCAGTATTAAAATGTACGTTGGGTCTCTGTCCGCCATCGATTTATCATAGCTTATCCGATAAAACAACAAGGAAAAATAATGCAGACTCGGGTCTCTGATTTACAAACGCCCACTGGCGGTCTCAAATATAAGCTTTGTAGCCGAAGACTGTCAAAGATGTATTTTAATATACAGAAATAAATCGGTTCTGTATTCAGGAGTGTCGTAAAGTAAACGAGGGCATAAAGAATAGAAGGGAAATGCGCTCCAGTTATTTGTTACAGCAAATGTACAAATGAAGTCAGAAAGTCCACTTTTAAATGGTCTTTTCGTAGTTTGGAGACAGGAATCTGTAGCCTCGAACTTGAAATTAACCGTTTCATCTCGGTCTTATCACAACAGAAGGAGAGAAGGTGTGTCAGTGGAACTCGCAGTCTTAAAGCAGCGGATTGGTGGTATAGTACTGTAATCGATCTCTGTTCAATTTCTTTTCCTTCATTCTTCTATTCTGAAACCAAATTTTTACTTGGCGGTCGGTGAGGTTGAGCATTCTTGAGAGCTGGAGACGCTTTTCTTTGTTAATATAAACACTGAAGAAGAATTCTCTTTCTAATTCTCTGATTTGGTACTTCGTGTAGGGACATCTCTTTTTACGAGTGCGCTGACCACCTGTAAAAAAGCGAAAAGAAAGCAAGCATTAAGTTAGCTGGAAGAGCTGGGACACGAAACGTGCGTTTTAAAAAATGCAATTTAGCATCTAAAAAAGAAGGGCGACTGAACCTAAATTGATAATATTGTAAATTCTTAGATGAGATTTTATTTTCAGAAATATTTTTGTCTGTCTCACAGTACCACGTAAAAGTTTGTAATTCCTTATTTAAGCAACAAGGAACCGCAATCCCGAATGATTAAAAATTCACAAATATGCAAACTATTTCAATAGTAAAATGCACGGTATTATTATTATTATTATTATTATTATTAATATTATTATTATTATTATTATTATTATTAATGGCAAATTTGACAGCCAGTTTTCCTCATATAAAGCGGTGGTGTACATTAAAACAAATAAATACACAATCAAAGAAAGTAACATTCTGTTCAAATCTATAGGTATAAAACACAATTATTTCGCAATCTGAAGAACACTTTAGAAATATACCACTGCACGATATCGTCATTCAGTCGGCCCTTCGTGTGTTTTAACAATCCCTAGTACGATACATTAAAACCGCATGAATCTCTTCTACATATTCTGTGTAAACATGCAGATTACGAATACCTCATGAAACAAAAAAGGAGACCAAATAATAATAACGATAATAATAATCTCACCTACCAGAAGCGCCACTTATACTATCAAGACAATATATTTCAAAACGTTCTGTAATCAATAGGCTACTTTTCTAAATCCAGCAATTGGCCCGAGGTATTTCACGGCCAATTTCAATCCCAAGCACGTGATCATGCAGTTTATAACAAAGTTTTGTTGGGGAAATCTACAGGCCCTCCATAAACCTTATATGCTTATAAAACAGCATATAAAAATTTTAACAGCAGCGCGCTAGATTGCAAAGTTTCTCTCATAACTGGGGCGCTGTCTTTATACGTACTGGTGTTGTTAGATTTTTCCTCATTGTTGCCGGAAGAGGACTCGGGGCTGCTGCTCTCTTCTCTCCGCTCTTTCGCCTCTGTCTCCCCGTATGTGTCAGACCCGGGCATTGCAGTAGTAGGTAATTTGCTGGTATTTTTATCTCCAGGATAGTCGGAAGGCTGGTGTTCCGCGTTTCCGTACGCCGTCTCGAAAAACTGGTCAAAAGCTTGGGGCAAGACACCGTTTCTTCCCACACCGCTGTAGAAATTGGACGCGGAGTTGGAGCTTGAATGGTAGACAGTGGAGCTGTTTTTCGCGAACATTTCCCCCATGGTTGTAGGGGCAGGTAGGCAGTCCCTGTGCATGATCTCCTCAGCTGAATAGCAATGGGAGAGATTGCTTCTGTGATGCCACTTACTGGAGGCATCAATGGCATAGTCCCTGAAGGTTACTTCTCTCACAGGCTGAACCTGGGGCAGGTTAGAGGAATAGGAGTACGTCATGGGGCGAGAAGACGGGGTCTGGGGTAAAAAAGAAGGGAGGCTGGAGAAATCAGCACCCGAGACGTAGTACGTGCAACTGGGTAAATACATGTTAGAACCAACAGAAACCCGCTCATCAAAATCCATCATTACTCTACCTTGGGCTCTCCTCAATAGCCGTTCTCAACATGGTTCTCCTTCGCTGCTGCTCCTGCCTCTTTGAAGCAGATCCGCGGAGTAAAAATTTGGAGACGTAAGCTGACGTGGAGATCCATCTCCATCCATTACAGGGAGGTGCAGGTCATGTGATCGCAGGCAGAAATTGACAGATTTTTTTTTCTCGTGTGTGAGCGTGCCTGCATGTGTGCGTGTGCGTGTGTGTGTGAGTACACGCGCGTGCACGTGAGTGTGTGTTAGAGGTATTTCCTTCTTCTGCGCTGAACAGGAGTGTTTCCTTCTTTGTTCGGGTTGTGGCTAAGGCTGTAGTTTTAATGATCCCGAGCTTTCGCATCGATAGGTGTTTTATGAAGGGATTTCTGTTTAAAAGACTCAACGTTTCCGTGTAATCAGACACGTCCTTTTGTCTTGCAGTCCAGCTACAGCTGCAAATGGCTCCGTCGTGTAGCCAACACAAAAATAGCGCAAAAAGATGTGTCTTTGCATGTTTTCTGTAACGCGTTTCTGCAACTTCGCTGCATCTTCTACAGTACTACCCGGAGTGTAACAAATATTTTATAGCTGCGTTGCCATTTGCCTGACATATTAATCCATGAGAAGTATACGACCATCAAAAACATATGTAGGTCTATTTCTCTTAATCATGTTCATCTTTAAAAACATACCTTCCTGTGAACTCCCATCATTTTCCACATTAAGAGTGGTTTGTGAATTATATCCCAATTGTTAAAGCGAGTTAACATGTAGTTAGAATATAGCAGTTACGCCTCAAGCCACACATCTGGTCCAAACTGAAGTATTATATAGTCCCTTCCGCTAAGCGCACATGATGCCCTATTTCCAATTCAAGCCAATATATCCAGAATTTCCTTATCTTTACACGAAACACGCGCGGGGAAATAAAGCACGTTCATGCTCAATTTGTGATAGCCCAGATATTACATGAACATAAAAATGCAAAGTGAATTGAAAAACGTCTCATTTCCAGAATATACTTTCCAAGGAGCCGTGTTTCAATTGCACGAATGTAACACCGGGAAAACTAATCAGTCCTTTTCCATGCGGCACTGTAGCATCCGAGCGTTGTTTTCGGTATCTGGAGAGATATGGAAATGTCCCAGTTTATGCTAATGTCGCACACCAATAATTCCAAACACTGCTGTGTAGGTTAGAGGAACATGACACACCACCGTGTTTTCTTTTCTTAATGTGTCCTTTAATTTCTACATTTGTGACTAAATCGGATTGTAACCGACGTTCATTTGAAATGAATTCTGTTATTTGTGGAATACAATGCAATCACAAGAATGCTATTCGCTCCACATGTATGTTCAATATATAAGGAAATATGCAGAGTGAGATATAAGCCAAAGTACAAATAGGTTTATAAGTCTGTGTGTGATACTCGGAAATGTACCTTTACACGTTAAATTATGATGAGGGTTTGATTTAATACGTCTAAAGATGAAATTTTAATAATAAAGCTGAACTACTTAGGAAAGTAATGTGTTTGCCAAGAGAAACATTTAGCTTTTTTTATGTAGGCGCTGTCAGAGCGTGCAGGACTCTAGCCAGGCAATATAGAAGCAAATGGGAAATACATAATAAATTTGATTAAAATAGGATACATTTAAATACATTTTAGTGAAAGCGAGAAGGGTAACACAGAACTGTTCCATCTTAACAGAATATTTCCTTGCTTCTTTGCTGTTGGAAATGTAGTGTATTTCTAAATTTCAATCAAATATAAATTTCAATCAAAAATGTCATTTTTGAAGAGAATAAAGTAGCTATGTACCCAAACACGGTAAAAAAAGAACTTTTGGAAACCGTAGTCTGCAGTACATGTGTTTCATTTAATTTTCCTGTTCTTCATATTTAGATTTTTCGAGAAGATAAAGGATACAATCTCGGAAATCAAGTTAATAGCAGGCCCACACCAAGAAAACTCGTTTAATTGGTCTTTTCATTTATTACAAACCCGACTCTTTGCAATTACAGTCAAGTTTTTAGCCACCTACCTCAACATAGATGTCTCGAGGTTAAAAGTACATTATTATCCGTTTTTAAAATGACAACAACTACATCGCATTTCCTCATGCTGTACTCGCGGGATTGTTTCCTGCACTTTTGTAACGTGTGTGTTTAACATTACGCTGGGAAAAAAAGAGACTGCTAAGCAAATAAACAAGTTCCATGTTTTATTCTTTAACACGCATCTGCATAATATTGTTTTAAACTGTCAAATTATTCGGATTTTATTTATTTAGCACTACTTGTTGAATAGGAGAAAGGTTTCTTCTGATATTAGTGTTATGCTCATATCATTGAAGCCGTGAATTGAAGGGATAAAAATCTGTGAAAAGCACATTTGCCACGTGTTTCTCTTTTCTGTCCCTGTCGTTATGTTTCTTTAAACACATCACCGGGGTTGCACGCCGTGCTGTTCTGTGGCAGCATGGGGGACGAGCTGTTTAAAAAATATCCCGGTTCCTAAAATCTGCGAAGTGTAAATTAGAGACCTACATGGATTAAGAGTACTGTATCTCCGCGCTGCCTTTGCGCTTTGTGTTAAACCTTTAGGCCTGCACACCATTGACAAACACAAGGCGGATGAAATCGACTTAATGCAGTAGTGAGCTTAAAAGTCCAGTAAAATAGGAAAATTAAATGGGGCTCAAATGTTAATTACTAAGGAAAAAAGTAAAATATTACCATTAATCATCGTCTTATAGGACGTTGCATATTTAAATAATTGTAACAGCAGAACTCGGTCTCTCTCCTCCCGGGGCCTCGCTCCGCCTCTGTGTGAATGCAGACAAATTCTGCACTTGTATTACGGCTTTTAAGCTATAATTGAATACAGGGCGCCTGCGAAAACCAGAAACAGCTCAAGACTGACCTGCGGTTTTATAGTGCTTTTGGCAGTCAACTTCAGCTTTTGTCAGAGCAGACACGACAGAGCTGACCAAGGGCGATATACAGACGCCACCTACATGGAATTCGCGATACCCTCAGATGAAACGAGACAAACATCAGAAGTGGAGGATACAAAGAACTTACTCAGGTCGGTGCGATTAGATGAATTGAACAAAGGCGGCGTTTTGCAGTTATTACACATTTTACTCACTTTAGAATTTGCAGGACTTAGATAAATATTGTAAAGTATTGACTGAATAAGATGTCTCAGACTAAAAAAAGTGCGTTAGAAATTTATGTCGTGATGTGTAAAATAAAACTCATTTTGTACACAATAAGCCAAACTGAGAAGAAGCCGGTAAAATTAGTTTAGTATGATGTAGTACTAAATAGTTTTAGCAAAATTCCATTATTTACCTACAGTATGGTTCAACACGTTAGTAAAGACAAATTGTATGTATTTTAGTAGACAATGCAATTAGAGTCAACCCGAATTTTTAAATCTCCTTTGCGACATAGTCCTGATTTTGCCTCTTTATGAGGATTGACATTTCAATCTACTGTAGTTTGATTCACAGGCGCCATAACATATCATGACATATAGTATAGATGAACAAGTAATAGGTTTATTCCATGCTGAAAAAAAGAAGAGAGAAAAACGAGACAGAAAACAACGTTTCGGCCGTGGAGCCTTCTTCAGGTGTGAGCTATACTATCTGTACTATACTATATATCTATATAGTATAGATTACATATTTGATATTACAATAAAAATGAGAACAGAACAAAGGCCTCATCCCATCGTTGCTTGTGCGACTGTTTGGTGAATTCGCTCTCGGTCTGCACGGGTCTCTTCTCCGACTTGCCTCAGTCAAGACAGCTCTTGTGCTAGACTTCAAGTTCGTAGATAAGGGGTCATTTAGACCTTAAGGGTATAGAATGCGCCTGCAGACGCCATTTAGAACACCACATGCCCCGGATGGAGTTACTGTTTAGCTTATTCATTAAACCCCAGATAGGACTTTAATGACTAGAATAAGTAATAGCACGAGGCCTTTTCACTTCTACGTACTCCGACAGTGCTCAAACTGCGCTTCTGTCTCAGCTGATCTGTGCGCTAAACTGCAAAACTTAAATGAACTTCACCTTAAAGAAATCGTCAAATATTCCGCACGCAAAATAAGGATGTTGTTTTAAAGTAGTCAGATTTGGAAATGCAACAATGTCTTCAGTTTTAAGAGATCAAATCCAAGCGTAAACAACTTCACAAAGTAACACCAAATAAGCCCAATTTCGCTCCACAGTACTTTAAAATCGTCCATTATTCATCGGTATTAGTGCCAGGTTCTGTCATTCCCTGCTAAATTTAGCTCGTTTTCACTATAGTACTGTTAATTATATGAGCAATTTTCATTAAATTTAAAATCCTGTACAGCAGTACACACGTAATACAGTAAACAGGAATGTTAGTAACCAAGAATGATCTAGTGTAAAACTAAATTAATATATAGTTCTTCTTTTTTTCAGCATGGAATAAACCTATTACTTGTTAAATTGATATATATATATACCCTTAACCTTACCTTTGATATGCAATAATACATACTGTTTAAAAAATCTATAAATGATATTGCGAAAAAATACATAATTTTGTACTGGTGAAATATGTCCAGCAGTCGATGAAGGGAAATTGGTCTATTGATATATGTTCCTAAAAATGTATATAGTTATTAAAAATCTTCTGCGGTATTTGTCAAATCAGCAAACCATCGTCTGAATTAATATTTGAACCTGGTGGGGAGATGCACAGGGATTGTTTTAGTTATTCTTCATTTTTATAATGAAATGTACCTAGACGGAGGTCTGCTCAGATTAGGAACCACATTACGTATTATATGCTATCGAAAGCTCAAGATTTCACTTATTATGACGATAACTTATACCCAAAAGTTTGGAAATTTAAATAAGCTTATTTACTGAGCACGTACCAATGGACATTTTAAATGTAAACAAAAAAAGATACGGATATGAGCAGTACGAGCAATAATCTGCAAACGAAAATGGTCCTACACACTGATCAAAATTTAAATCAAATGTTATTTACTGTCTTAAATATAATTATTCATTTTGTGTCTGATTCTGTGTCTGTGTTAATGCCCTGTGAATATCAAGAAAAGAACAATCGCGCGTTACGTCTGTAGAATTACAACATAATGAAAATGCTTCATTAAGCTAAAAGCGCGTGTTTCACGGACTTTTATTTTCCTGAGATCGTTGAACCCAGTCTTTTTCAACGCACACGTTTCCCCTTTCTTCGCTTGCAGCAGCCGGCGAGACCCCGTCCCGAAGTGGGCAGGAATCGCGAATTTCGGCGCGGTGTTTTTGAACTTGAATGATTTTGCTCCTCTGCTGCGCAGCGCCAGACGCTGCTCGAGCCGGACGGGAGCGGGAGCAGCGCGTGCGGCCGGCTGCCGCGGCGCCAGACTGACCCCAACCTTTGCACTTGTTTCAGTCCACCTCGCCGCCCTGCCCGAGCAGGCCCGAGCTACCGTGTTCATACCTTTACAGCTTCATAACACTGGTTTTCAAATATCTTCCGCAGGCTCGACAAAGAAAGGCTGCGAGGCAACGGGGGACTGCGGCGAGAAAACCACCCGACTCTCAGCATCTGAGATCTTAAAAACAAGCTTTCAATTTCACTGCCGAGGAGCTTGACTTCACATCAAAATCCTTGTTTTTTTCTCAATTTCGGAGGGATACTCGTCTCCAAGAATAAAGTATATCCTTGTATTAACACGAGGGAAAAACCGTTCAGAAAAGACTCGCGGCATTTCTAAATTTGGATTTTGTTATCACTGCTGTTAGCACTTCTTCTAGATCAAGACGTTCAATTTAAAAAGCACACATCTATCTTCCAAAAGCACGTAATCGGGTATATTACAGGATATGCAAAACCTCCAAACCGAAATCTGTTTGTTGGTAACTTGCCCTTCACAAATAGCATGTACAGAAGTATTTTCTCAGTATATCGGGTTAAATTTGAATTTTGCTTTAATTAGTCTTTTATTGGAAGAGATATGAATTATGTCTGACCAAATCTGGATGAGTAATTAAAAGTAATACTTGTTGCTTTTATTTTTGATTGTCATATAAACGCATTTCCTTACACAACCATTTTTTATAAAACAGAATTAAGAATGCCAATTTTTGATAAATGTTCCAGGATTTTATCGTAAATGTGATAAACCAGCTTTAAGAATATATATACACTTCAACATTGAAACGTTGCTTCCGTGGTCATTTGAAATGATTTTTTGAATGTTGTTTTCGGAGTCAAGAAAAATGCACATCATGTATTAGATAAATACTGTGGGACAAAAAAGTGTAGCGGCAAGAACAATAATATAAATATCTGATCACAATGAGTTTCACTTAATTGTATATCAACAACAGAAATCTGCGAAACGTTTTATTGGTCAGATCAAGCTTTGTTTTTCTTGAGACTGATATTGTTTGGTCTTCGTAACCTAAATAATTACCATATCTGCAGTAATGTGGATTTGCGTTTTTCACAGTATTTATATGGTTTTGAACAGACAAGTGATATTTAGTTAGGCTTCAGAATAAACAACTGTTTTCAATCCTGTACTCCAAAGACCTATTGATTTTCCAAAACCAAGCTATTCGCTGAAGTCTGGATTCTGCCTTTTTCATTGTAGGCGTTTCAACAGAGTGCCGTTATTTTATTACGCGTTATAATGTTTTTTTTAAAATAATTTCTTCGTATCGTTCTAAATAAATAAGAAAAATCGAATATCATAAATCCCGTGTTCCAAGAAACTATAACAAACGCAGTCAGTATTATTTTGTTATTTGTTTCGGATGATTACATTGTGTATACGGCTGTCTATATTTTGTTTATATTTTTTCAGCCTTTCGATGCTGATTGAGCTACCAGAAGAAAATAGAGGAGCCGCAGGGCTGGGATTTGACTGCCTTTCTAATAGAAAGGACTGCTGTGCTGTTGGCTTGTGTGTGTTGACGGTGACGGCCGGCGCGCAACGAGAGAGCTGCGAATCTGTAAGAGAAAATACAGAACAGACAAGGACAGACACTACAAAATCTCTTATCCGAAAATATTATTCTTAGAAGGTTCCTTTTGCACATACGAATTGTTGTGATGCGTCTTATGGGCAAAGATTATTTAATATAAAAACGTATTGTCGTCTTTGCTCCTTTATTTCTTCACATCCTAAGAAATATCAGCTGCGTTAATATGAACTTGTGTGACGGTACAAGTTCTTTATTACCGTTATAATTACATATTCACTTCGTTAGTACATGAATGTATTCTTGAATTTCACTATTATCAACAACTAATTTTCTAGGCCTGGTTCTTTATGGAAAGAGTTAAATAACGTGCATAAGGTCGGATGATATAATTCATTTTAATAAAATTAACTTTTCTAATTATTAAGGCCTAAATGAAAAACCTCCATTTGGCTGAAAATCGCACGACTTAAATTAGAAAATTTTATTCTTCTTGAAATATATCACCAAATGCCCCTTTTCTCCTGTTTAATACCAGTTTTGTTTAAAATGAATCATGTCGAACGGTATTCAGGTCCACTAGTTGTGTTTTTCAGTTTCAGTTTTTTTTTTCCAAACCAAAAATGAGTGTAAAATCAATCATGTTCTTACAGAATAAGGACAATCCTCCTTTATGGCTCTGCAGGATACTAAGATTAGAAACCGCAGATTTAGGAAATATGTCTAGTCATATCGCTTTATTTCCTGAATACTACACTCTTAACTATTTTGTAATTACTCCTTAAACTGTCACTCATGGAAACAGAATTTAGACAAGAAAAACCTGCAGAGATCCTCTGCTGACGCTTCAGTCATCAGAGGCTGAGAAAGGAATTTATATTTTCTCCATACATAATTATGACAACCTGCGGTGAACGTGACTCAATCGCACAGCTGAGCACATAGAAGGTTTAGGAAATAACTCAAGAGCTGAACATCAAACGTTAAAGGCATGAACGTCACTCTAATAAAATGAGCTAGACGCCCTACACAAATAAACACAACACCATTTTCTAATGAAGTATATTTTTAAAGAAAGGCATTTTTATTTATTTTTCCCATTCACTTTAGACGTTCCTAGCCGACCGTTGTTTTGTGCCTGCCAATATTATAACATAGTAAGTTTTTGCGTACTCGGGAGTTTGTTTTTAGACATGTGTTCCTTTCCTATTGGTAGATAAAGTCTGTACATTTTCCATCTATAACAGATAATCAGTCGTGTTTAGGGATTCACTGCCCATCATATGGGGACTAAACTGACGTTTTGACGTTGATCAGTTTTTTAAAAGAGCTCGAGCATATACATTCCAGTCCTGACTGCTACATTAACAGAACATATAAAGGTGCAACACAATAAAAACATAAAAGAGCCGACATAACCAAATGTTGCGCTCACTGGCCTTTTGCAGACGTGTGAGATATGATTAAGACACTCCTTCACGCCAAGGCCTGTAAGTTAACACTCATCCGAATGTATGTTTTATTCTTAGTATGTGGTTGTCCTGTTGTTTTTTCTATAAATGATTCTCAAACCATCTGGATATTTTTTCAAAAAATGTGAAATTCCACTTTGTCAAGCGAACTCATTTAGCCTGCAATGTCATACAGCTTCAGTAAGCAAAGAGTATTTTGGTGTTTCATGGTGTCGGAGGCTTGGGTTACACGTCTCGAAGCGATTTGGCGCTGCCTCTTGGTCACCTGGAGCCATCGACCGGCCAGCTGGGGAAAATAACTGCCTTGTGTGTTTCGCGCTGGTAGCGTGTCCTCTCAACCCCCACAATTGTATTGTTGCCATTCTTTCTCAAGTTCTCATGTGATTCACCTCAGGAAACATTCAATGTGTGCAAGCGGTTACAATGAATGAAGGCAGAAGTCTGCATTCTGATGGGTATAAAAAGTAAAACGTCATAAACTTCAGGGCTTTGCTGAAAAACAAAAACACATCCAGTTGCTTCTTTTTTCTTGCGCATGTTGATCAGTGTTCGACTATCTACTGTACCTTCAGCCTCCTGCACGTCTCTCTCATCCACTCGTATGTAATTTCTTATTTTGGAGGGATGTGAAGAATAAAAAGTTGTACAGTTCCAAATCTAGGATAACCGTTTACATCGAACAATCCTGCTGTTACCTGTCTTGTCTTTAGGTGGCAGCACGTCAGTCAGTCACGAGGCAATCACAGAAGACAGCTCCAGACTTTAATTCCCGTCCTGCGGTCCCACCCCAGAGTTTGCTTTTGGCCAGGTACTGGTGAGCACGTTCAGGCTGCATTGTGTACTTCCAGCTCTTCGTGAAAGTCCTGTAATAGGGAACGTATCGACCTGTCTAACAACACAGCTCAGTTCCAAGACACGGATCAAGACAATTTGTGATACATTTTTAAAGCTCATTGCCTAAAGTCAAGTTGCTTTAAAAAGATAATGTGATTTTACACAATAATAATACTATGCATTGGCTAATTTCTGTTAAATTAAAAGGGAAATTAGGAAAACAGCGTTAACAGATTTATCAAATTATACCACGTCCTTTCTTTGGATATTTAGTCCATATGCAGAGAAATGACGGTTCTGCGTCTGACTGTGTTTCAAGTGCTTGACAGTCCAATGTTTGATACAGAAACTTTCTTAAATCATTCTAAAACTCAACATCGAAACTACCGACAGTTATATTTATTTAAGCTTTTGAGAATTCCGAGAACTAATTAGAAAACATAGACACTTCATTGCAACATTGACTTTTGTTATAAACCCGCGGCGAGTGAAAGCCTTCAATCCGTTCTTCTGCATCCTATTACGTGAGAAAAACCTGAGCCACGCTCATGCAGTATATTTTCCTTGCGATATATTTTCATGGCCTTTGAAAAAGGTATGCCTGGTGGTCGGTTTCTGGGGGCGGAACATGTTGTTGCTGCTCTTCCGAACGCGTCCGCGCGTCTTGAGCCGGCTGCCCGTGTCTCCGTGGGGCGCAGCAGACAGCGAGGCGACTGGAACACTAGTCCCACTCAGAGCGGATCCTCCAGGCGTCCTCCAGCGTGCCTGTGCTACACCTCATTCTCTGTTGATTTTTACACTCTCTGTCGCCCAGACGCCCCATAGATTGCATGATCTGTTTGGACACAAAGGTTCATTCAACAGAAGTATGAAACAACGGGTCTGCGAGAAGCAACCGGTGGCTTGTTCCCTTTTTAGATCACTTCATATATTATATAGAACATTTCTCGCTTCGACACGTCTGTGTCCGCGGTGGAGTTCGCAGTCCCACGCGAGCATCTTCGGCCTCCGAGCCTCAACATTTTTACACGTCCTTCGTGCTGTACTCCGGCGTTCACAAACGAAAACACACCCAGACATTTATTAGAGAGTGCATTATGCAGTATCTCAATAATAGATTTTGTCAATTAAATCGTATTTTCTCTGTCGTTATCTCCTACAGATGAAAATGGGTTTCCAGATACTCTTTTTTCGACTATAACGGGAACATCCAACCCGCTCGAACCTCATTCAGTACCAAAGTACTCACAGGTTTCATTAGCTGGCAATGGAGAAAAAGTGTCGGTGAACATTTCTCTCGATCTACATAATATACTCATTTTTGCTGTGACTGTGCACTCACGTCGACCTACTTAAAATGTGCATTCCAATGAAGTACAGATTATAAAACGACTTTAGAAAAGTATAAGAATTTACTCGAATTTTGATTGAAACACAAACATTATATTTCAAAGTAACGAACAGATTAAGTTAATATTGTATTTATGTAATAATTTTCAAAGTTTGCATAACTTAAACATAAAATAAACATATACATAATAAACAGTGATTATAAATTCATTTATAATTTATCCGAATCCTATTAGCTATTATTCACTATAAATTAACTACAAGTTCAGTATAGTGCACACAGAAATTACACTATAAATCACTATAAATTAATTTATAGTATAAAACGACTAATAAGATTAGATTTTATATAAGAGGTTAAGAAGATCGCAGAGCTTATATTTCATATCAAAGCTTCTCTGAGAAGAAACTTGAGCTACTCATTTCCGTTGTGCGATCAATAATTAATGATTTATTAATTAATACGACCATTTGAAGAGAAAAATATCTGCATTGCTCTTGCACAGCTCGACAATCGCACGCATGGAAAACTGTTGACATCAATGTCCATTATATGCTCGACTGACTGGCGGCTTCTAACATTCTTTCAGTGAAAAGCTGAATACTGTGGTTGTAATGTATTACAAGACAAATTGAACACACAACAGCTGCGCATTATTTCAGTATTATCTATGTCTCACAAACTCTCTGCATTCTAATAGACAAAATAGACGAAAACCAATGTAATATTTATATACCATGTAGAATGTACTATTCTTTGATAAGTACATTCATTTATGCCATGTATCTGGCCCCACATATAGAAACACATAGTCATTGTTACATCAACACGCAATGAAGGGTAGTGCCCAAAAATAATTTAAACAACTACGAGGGTCTTACATGAAAGGTATGTACAAGGATAATGTTGCCCGAATTATTAATGTTTTTTTTCTTTGTTGGCTTTGTCTTGCGCATAGAACTATTCACAATTTCGTTAATAAAAATATTTGATGAACTTGTATCCATATGTACACCGAATGAACCAGTTTTAAACTAACCTTTCTATGTATCTCTTCAAGAGTATATGTGAATCCTCGAGTTGTAAATGGGCTATTGTCGGGATTAATTGGAAAGGATAAATGAAAAGCGAAAGTGGGTGAGTTTCTAACGTGAATGGTGACTGGGTTATTGCGGAAAACTGCCACACATGTACACCTGCATTAATTGACGCGGTTTCTAAAACGGAAATTATTTCTTCGTATAGGAGGACGTGAAAAATAAACAGTCGTACTGGAGAGATTGTTACGTCAAACAATTGTGCTGTTACTTGTTTTGTCAGTTTTCCTGTTTTAGGAGAGATTGTAGAAAATTGTTTCAAATATTGATTAAAAATAATTTTTGAATTGATAAATTGTGCTTGTAATTTTCTTTCAAAGCCCGGTGACTTAAAAGCAGAAGATAAAAACGCCGCAGAGAGGGAGCACTGGATTATTACAGTGACACGTGTTCCAGTGTCCGGATTAATATTTTATTACATTAAAATACCTTTAAAAATGATGATTTATTCCAGCCGTGAACTTTCTGAGGTTTGATCCACTGTATTTTAAAACAGCCGAGGACATTTTAGTATAAACAGACAAATAAAAACGTTAACATTCATATTGTGGCAACAATTTTGCCTCGCGAATAACACGATTTAGGAGTAATGTTAGTGTAACAAGTTCTCCAGGTAGATGCCGTGCACCTGGGCTACAGATTCTTTAACCATGACATATACCTGAATCGATGGAGAAGAAAAAACAAAGCCTTTTTAAATATTCTTTAAATTGCCTGCGTGAATATTTTTAAATATGACTGTGTTGGCCTGCTGGTATGGATGGTGAATAATGAATGCCCTTTCAGGGGAATACGAGAAATTGAGTTTCCTCCTTAACGTGTGAATTAAGTGGGGTTTAGCAAAAATAAACATTAGTTTTTTTTCCATCGCCTTCATGAAATGCATAGAAAACAGACATAAAAATTCAGCATAATTTATATTCGGTTCAAATTGTTCCAATTGTTCCAATTTCTCATATTTAATAGAGTGGAAAATCGAAATATGTTAGTCTACATGCGATATTATCAATAAATATATGCAACGATTGAAATTTCGAAATAGAAAACTAAAAAAAAAGGTTTGCAAAGCTCTGTGTAGCCACACAGAAGTCTCGCCAGGTGGCGCCATTGTTCCAGTAATTTCACTCGTTCATTCATTTGCTGTCGGAAGCCAAGGTCAAGAACGGGCCATTTTCCTTGAGGTCAAGGTTTGATCCCCCGAAACCCCAACATAAACACTCACGTCCCAAACAAAACAGCAAATCAGGCGAGCGTGTTCTGAACCACCGATACACAGAACATACGATACCCAGAAACATGTCTTATGAACACAGATTTTAATGACTACAAGGCTTAAAATAAGACAAGCTGCTGTATATGGTAAGTACTATTAAAGGAACACTAACGTTGCATTTAATGTTCGTGAAAAATGAGAATTAGACTATTTATTGATTAAATTAAATCTGCAATAATGCTCGATGCCTCTGATTTTCAGCAGACATTCGGGAAGTGGAAGGAAATTAAATTAACAAGTCGTTTGTCACCCTGTTTCTTTGAAGTCGTATAAATCAAGTTGGAGTATTTCATTTGTAGGGTAAGATTGAATTTGAAACAACTCGAATGGACTATGCCTACATATTCACCCTTCCCTTATCACGAGGGGGCAGTGATTTCGGTGTCGTTTTAAAACAAAGATATCACTCTCTATAATCATATTACATGTCCTGATTTTATTGGGACGGAATTTGTTTGGTAATTAACAAAGTACACTGATATTTTGCAGACATAGATATAAATGAACAATGCAAATATTCAATACTTCAAGCATACGGCGCTGGCATAGGCTATACAACAACAATAACGCAAATATTATAGGAAAGCTATTTTACAATTGACACATATGAAAAGCTTTGCTTTCACCAAAGGACATCATGAAACAGTAAGATTGCCTTGGCAGTTTCCTTAATAAAAGGACGTGTAGATCAGGGAAACATTAGAAATCACGATGTAAGTAGTCGAGAAACAACTCTATAAGACTTGAGATATCTTTAAAAGCCACGGTATACATATTTTCCATTAAACAAGTGAATTGTGTGCACATTTTATTTTATTAATTTTCATTATGTATAATTCTAAAACATGCTGGTTTTAATTTAGGTATCCCAGACTGCTTATAGCCTCTTTTTCAGAACTTTCAAATGAAAAAAAAAATAGAGCGTAAACATATTTATTACACGTTTTCTAGGATTTCCTGAGCAGAAATGAAGCATGCAGTATAGATTCGCAATACACTGTACATGAATAAATCCCCGTCTTCCTACACGCCTTGTGGAATAAGACACAGCACTAGTACAGTCCAACCACTGATGCTTGTAGCAACACAATATCTTTTACATCAAATACGGAGGTTCCGAACGTCTCCAACATTCGCTCCTGCCACAGAGAAAGGCTGGGGTGGCGCCGTGGCACGCAATGTTAAATTCTTTCAGAAAAAAAGTCTTCTTCATATTTACCTGTGAATTTCGAAGTCTTAAATCCAAAGCCTCGAGGTGTGTGTATAGGAATGACATACACACGTCCGCACAACCTGTAGTTCGCACCTCGGAGAGGGAAGAGATCCCCTTTCAGTCCCCTCACAACTAGCTGGTGCTCTTCAGTTTATTCACCACTTTCTTCTCCTTTACTCTCCTGTTCTGGAACCAGATTGTGACCTGCCTTTCGGACAAGTTTGTTTGCGCAGATATCCGTCTCCGCTTGTCCTTCGTGATGAATTTATTAGTAGCGTACTCCCTCTCGAGCTCTTTCAGCTGCACCTTTGTGTAGGGCACGCGCTTCTTCCTCCCGCGCCGAAAGGTGCTGCCGTCCCCCGGGTGCGAGACCACATCTGCACGAGAACAGAGCGCAACATTACTCTCCCGGAATCTCCCTCTCACCTACATAAGGGCAGCCGACAGCAGAACTTATCAAAAAAATAGCTGCTTCTCACTGACAAGTGGTTGTTTTTCCCCCCCGAACTCGTTAGCAAATACCTGATACGTTACAAGCAAGCGCGCTGGCTTTACAAATCACAGATGCTTAAAATTAAATTGAAAAAAAAAACCCCGACAAGTTAAAATGTCACCGGCGGAAAAAAATAATTGCGCTTTCCAAAAGTAAAAGGCACGTTTTTTTGGGGGGTGGAAAAAAAGGTCAGTCTTCTCGGATTTCTAAGTGTACCTTCGCGTTCTTTACGTATTCTTGTGAGTAGCTGCTGCCTATTCTCTCTAGTTTGAGCGCTATCAAACAAGCTTTGTGCCACATACCTTGGATCGATGATTTCCAAAGGTGAGCCGGCTGGGCTTGCTCCTTGGAGCAGTAAACTTGGCCGTTCCACCCGTTGGTGATCGCCCACGGCTGGTAACTTTCCACGGGTAACAGCGGTTCGTGCCGGGGCTCCCCCGGAGCGCTAATCGTCGGCACTACCGGAACATCTAGATAGCTGGGAACGGGCTGATAGGGGCCAGCAGCGTAGCCCTGATAAAACGCGAATTCCTTCGCTCTGGACGTGAATTCTTCGCCAGAAACCGATGTGTCCATGTACTTCTCTGCATAGGTGGAGGGCTGTGCGCAGGACTTAATGCCGCTATGATGTGTCATCCTACAGGGGTAGTAGCCGCTGCCAAAATATCCATAGGGCAAAGAAGCGCTAGAAGAGCTCTGGGCTGCAGAACAGGGGCTGCACTGTTTGACAGGTTCGGCCATGCCAGAAACTGGCACCTCACTCGACGTGTAAGCAGTGCTGGGAGCCAGGGACGCAGGATGGGCCAGCAGATTCCTGCACTGATTCGCGGCAAAGTTGCCTCCTGCAAATCCTTCCATGTTTTTGTTCACTTCATCTAAACCGTTGTCGTACAGGAACATCACCGGGTCAATCCAGCGGGGATGGAGAAGTAATGACGCTGTCATAGCACGTCCAACATTGAGACTACTGGCTCTTTTTAAAAAGCCCCAAGACTGAAAAAAGAGATAGTGAATCTGAGAGAGTAACCAGCACTGACGCGCCTGTGTACACCAAGCCCGCGCGGCTATTGGCTGAGCCCAGCCACGTGATATGCAAAGAGGGCGATAAACATCTCAAACACAGATAATTAAATGTACAAGATGCGGTGTGTTGTAAGTTGTCCGTAGCAATCAAAGTTCCTGGCTTGTGTAATACTTCCCAAAAGCTGTGGACTCGCGCGTAAATCTGAGAACCAAGCATCTGCTTATATGTGGATCTGTTGCAAGATAAGTGGATTACACTATTTTACCTCTTTGGTTTACATGATAATCGAGTTTCTCAAAATACTTTTTACCCCTTTCGACCGGCAAGGACTTCTAGGAATCGAATAAGAAGCGGGGAGAGTCTGGTGTGTCATGAACGACTAGGACTTGATCCTAACTCTTAATGTAACCCGAAATGTGCGTGTAAATCTATTTGTGAAAAGTATTTACAAATATAAACAACTCATTTATGCACTCTGGTTCTTTTTCTAAACATCCAGGTTAATTTAAAGCTTTTATATACAGACAGTATGCATTTCAGACAAAGCAAAGAGAACCTGGGAGTAAATAATGAAGTCACGAACCCTGCTCTGTCTGTCGGCAGCCTACCAACACAGTATCTTGACTTACAACTCAGATCTCCGCTGACGTTCCGATTCGTCTAAAAATGTGAAAGAAGATGGTACACGGAAATATATTTACAAGTGTAATTAAACGTACGCAGTTCATCAATATTAAAATAAAACTACTGCAGACAAAAGTAAAATTGCTGAGGTGTATAGTAAAATTAATTGTTTTTTCCTGCCAAATCTTTATTGCTTTATCGAAAAATGATTAAACATTTCTTTAAATAAATCACATTTAAATAATTATGGATCTGTTGAATGTATATTATTACATAATATGCAGTATAATTATTTAGTGTAGGACTGACCTGCAAATTTTAACTATGTTTTGCTGATAAGAATATTTCAACTTCTCTATATAGTACAATAATATATGCATTATAGAAAGGACTACACAAAAAAAGTGATACTTGGTATAAAGTAATATTATCCTCTATTTAAAATGTAACTGGAAATAAAACTTTTGATACACTGCACTGAGAAATGTCTTCCATGTCCTGAAGATTACTCCTAAACTAGGCGTTTCTTTCTGCTCCTTTGACGCCTTTGCTCAAAGAGGAAATGTCTGCACCTTTTCAGCTATAGAAAATACGACCCCACTGGACGCTGGAGGCGCAAATAACTCTCCACGCAAAACTGCAATTGTAAAAATGGACAAAAAGGATTTACTTAAACCATTCCTACCACGGTAGCTTCCGGTGTGTTTACAATATGCAAAGCCAAAGCAGCCAGCAATGTGGCCGAGCTGTTTTACATACGGGTTAGACGCGGCCAGGGGCCAAGGTCAAGTTGAAAGTTGCAGTCTAGCCAGAGTAACTGTTGTCATTCAAGCTTTGACGAGCTCGTCTGAATTCCTGCATGGACACAGTCGTGAGAAAAAGAATGAACTGGGTTCTGTGCAAAGTTGTGGTTTTGTAAAAGTAAGTTATTCTCGTTAAAATGAATTGGGATCTAGTTATATTCTTCGTTTTTTTTTCATTTTTCAGAAAAAGGTGTGAAGACGATTTAATTACGTAAAAAGGGCCTCTCAAACAAAAGTGCTGCCACCGGATTAGTGTGTTTGGCTCTTTTACAACAAGCAAAGTCTGCGAACCGAGACTTGCGAAGCAGCTCCGTTTATCCGCCTTCTCGATGAAGTGAAATTATATTAAAAAAATCTCAATTCTCAATTCAGATTCTGTTGTATTAAATACATGTAGCTCTTACCACCATGAAAGATTATGATCTATAAATAAATATATTTGTACAAGCAGTTTTCACGATTTGACATACATTTAGATTGATATCTAGTTTCAGCGTAGAATAAAACTGTGCCTAGGAAAAAAAAGGACAAGTACTTGTAATGAAGTTCTTTGCAGGTATGTTTCCTGCGAAATCTTTCAACTTGTTTTCGCGAACGAATAAATAGACTCTTTCTTGTCAACAATGGCGAAATTGTAAAATAATGTTTTGGGTTTTGCTTGAAACGCTTGCTCGTTATATTCCATTTAAACAGTTATCTCCTCTATTATTTAGAGCGGCCTTTTAAAGACTTTTTAAACATCTCGAATTCACTGCAGCTATCTTCATACGTTTTTCACATGTGGCATAATTTGAGTCTAAATTGAATTGGACGTTTTCATTGAAAAAATGACACATAATCAAGTAACATTTTAAAATATCTTAACGCGGAGCGGCTTTTCAAGGGATCAGTTTGCCTATTAACACAGTACATCACATATTGAAAATTCAGGGAGATATGATATATACAGATTATTATTAATTAGGATAAATATAGTGTTTCATAACACTATATTGCCATAAAATATGTGTGGAGAGCTTAAGAATAATGTTTTATGCATGGACTTCATATATACAGTAGCTCTTAAGTGTGAATATCTTAAAGGGTGCTTTACATATTTCGGACTATATCAAATTGTTTACATAAAGTGTTTATGAAAGCTGTAGTGAAATTTGCGTATTAAAGATATATATAATTAGACGTTTATGAGAAAATAAATACGATTATGAAATATGTGCTCTCAATAGAAATTTGATCCACATATTTGTTCATTTAACGCAGAACCGCCAGTATCAAATGCCCACAAAACCTTAGCAAAGTTAAAAATCGGAAATAATTAAAAAGTATATAGTGTAGCTATATGCATTTATTTCCAAAGAAAAATAATAAACATAGTGCAAACTGATTTTGTATTATGTATTCATATGTATTTTTTTTTCTAAGATATCAAATGAGGTATTTATGAAGAATAATGTGCTCTATTGGTACAGTGGCTTGAATTAGAATACACAAAATATGAAAAACTGCAAACAAATTGCAAACTTAATTATTCATATTTGGATCTGTAATTCATACAGACGGCACCCAAACCATATTTAAACGACATTTGTTTGGAGGGCCAAGTACACACCTCCGACTGTCCTAATTGTGTATTATTTTTAAAAATCATTACCGTCTTTTGTTGCATATTTCAAAATAGAAAATAGTTGTTTTAGCTTCAGTAATTAATACGGTTTCTGTTTCGATGCACAGTCTGCGTTTTTATCTGTTTATCCATTGGTATGTGTATTATATTAATAGAAAATGTGAATTATTTCAATAAAATGAGCCAAGTGCACAAAACAAACAGGTTATATAAAATATCTTTAGGAGCAATGGCAGTGAGAAAAGACACGTTTATGTGTATATGTTTGAGTGAAAATCTGTCATTATGCGAGATTATTGTCAAAAACAGATTAATATGAACCATTACATACAGAAATTCCGAAGACAACGGGAATTACTTGAGGAAATAAATGTTTAGACCCTCTGAATTTCGACAGTGCCACGAAGAAGACAGTGTGCCTCTACATTGTGATTCCGGAATAAAAATTAAAAAAATAATTTAATGCCATAAGAAACGTACAAATTAGAAAAAAAACATCCGCGCCTGCAAGCCTTATGGTAGCATCCCTGCAAATAGGTCCTGTTTGTGCGGAAGCGACAGGCCGGAGCGGGGCTGCTCCTCGTGCTGGCAGTATCAGGCAGGGTAAGAGCAGCGAACCGAAGGAGAAGCTGAAGTCCAGTAAACAGAAGGGCGAAACTGCAGGTGAAGAAGTCTCTGCGAGCAGATATATTGCATCAGTAAAACGATATTTTCTAAACCGATTAAATAGAATAGTTTTCATTTTACAATAATCATAATCATAATCATGTATGCCTGAACTTTAGTTCAAAGACACTTTCGGTTCATAAAGGTATGGAATTCATGTTCTTAAATTGTTTTTTAATTGCTACACACCCATTGCAATGGGGTTATAACATGGAAAAGAAAAAGCAGGTTTAAAGGGAGAAGCTGTCGCCTGTTTCAGGAGACCTGTGCTATAGGGATGGTTTCCTCACAGCTGTAACAAGGCTGCAGTAAATACGATAATAGCACAACACCTATAATTAAAGGGAAAAGACGTGGCTGTTTGTATTTTGACTTGAGCGATCTTTCTCACAGTTCCTGAAGCACTATCGCTTTTCTTTCTTCACAACACAAGAGGCGAACAACACATCCCTTCAGAACACAGACATATGTTGAGTCTCCTTAGTATTTTGGGGGCGAGAAAAGGAGCACAGTTTAATACCTTAGGAGACGAAGATCACTAGGCCCAGAAATTAAAAAATACTACAAATTACATCCCGACATTGTTTTAGTGTCGTAGTGTTCTTAAGACACGGATAAAAAAAAAGTTACCTATTTTTTTCAAATCGGACTTTTGCGCTAAATGAAAATCGTTATTACTGAAGTGAACTGGTGTGCTGTAACGTTAGATACTGTGCACAGTACTGGCATATCTTACTTTGTTCGTCAAGTGATGCCCTCAATTCGCTAGTTTTAAGGTAATGAAAATAAGAAAATAGCGACAGTCTGCGAGAAAGTTGCTCGGTTCTTATGTTTCCTGAAATACTTTAATTCTGAATAGTATGAACCAAGGCTCTTAAAGGGCGTTTAGCTGATCTGAAGCGGTGGTATCAGTGCACCCTGCTACAATGTTGGGTTCGTGGTGTAGTGTGATCAGAAAGAAAAGCTGACAGAATATTTTATCAAATACTAGCAATATAAGTACATCTGAGAACATTACTAATTTTAACAATATTGGAATAAATATAGTCAGACATCTATCATTGATATTATTCCTTCTGGATATTTTGCCTGCTGACATTGGGATTATTTCGTTTAAATCAAGATTGCCATGCGACTCATTCCGTGACTGTCACGATATTAACTATCCGACATCGTCATGACGTGGTTGCTGTTTATTTTTAATCGACTCCCCACCCTTGCTACCGAAGGACATGTGAGTCCCTGAAGTCCAGTCCGCACGTCCATTTATTTCCACTGGCTCCACCGAAATTTTCAGCTTTGAGAATCGTTTATGACAGATTTATACAAGTGAAACGACCTCCACATAAACGGGGGCATTTCGTGGTTTAACGTGGTCTAAAAACTAAAAATGAAGCATCTAATCTTTTATTATTGCGGTTTTATGGTCATTCTTCTGGCAATGCGCTCTCCGACATTTAAAAGCCTAAACTGAAGTTAGAAATTAGTGGAATAGGGTGCTTTTAAGATTTTTTCGTCAGTTCCCTGAGCTCTGTTCTTTAACGATGTTCCACTTTGGTTGTCTTAAAAGACTGATGTTCCTCGAATAGCTGGACTCTGCTGAACAAGCCTACAAACTGGACCTTAATTTTAACACATGGGTTCTTCTGAGAACGCGCAGGCCTTGTTTTAAACTCTGTCTGAGGACACTTCAGCAATGTTCGATTCCTTTTATTGAAACAGTAGTGCTAACAAGGCCTTCGCCCCGAAATATTTACACGACATTAACAACTGAACTACTCCTTTGTATTCTTACCGTTTCTTCCGAAGAATCACTTTGACAAACAAGGAAACAGGAAGCTTTTGTCTGTTTCTTTTTCGTGATTCAGACGCTTTCTGCGTCCTTTCATGCTCGCAGAAAAGTTCCTATTTATCCTCAATTCTTCATTCTGTGACCATAGAAGATGCGCAAGGTAACAAACTAGGGCCGGCCGCTAACTCAGTCCCACTAAATCATGTCATTACATTATTGATGCCAGTCTGCCATCGGGTCTGCGACAGGTCTCAGTGCATCACTTGAAGGGAATAGGTGCGGTCACTGTCTATACCTGCAAGAAGGTGAGAATGATTTACGATGAACGTGTTTTTATGAACATAAGAACTGAAGGATCAGATGTGGTTAGAAAATTGGAAACCAAGAAATAAACGGGCAGATAATAAGGCAGCAAACGCTTTTCTAAGTGACCAGACATCTTGCTCTAAGTGTAAAAGGTTGAATATACCATTTTAAATACACGCTGATAATAACTTTTTCAAAACCATTAGTGTAGTGTCTGTTTGGGTACGGCAGTGTTTTAAACAGGGCTAAAGTCACTTGAGACAGTAGCTGTTTATTCCGCCATAAACTGCAGTAATACCGTCTCGTTACGGCGTTCTGTTGGACTTTTTTATCCTATGATTGCAAATAAGATCTTCGTTTAAACATTATATTATTTTTGGTAAAAATTGAAGTGACACATTACTGTTCCTTCAAAACCAATTCATGTGGAAGATAGTAACTTTTATGTTTGACAATGCAGGTTAATAATAGTCCCTATTCATATATCAGTAACCCCCAGACAATTCCTAAATATTTTTTTAACCCAGGGCGTCATCTCTCCCAGCTGGACCTTATCTGGAATTGAGACTGATTGAACATCTCTGCATTGATTCATCTCTACATGAATGTGCTTTGCACACGCTGTTGCCTCTGAGTTGGTTTCAGACTCGGTGTCAATCAGACGAGGTACAAATCCTTAGGCATTGAATTACAGCTTACATTACATTGAAATGTATCTCTTTATAAGTATATATATATTATAATATGAATGTGCAAATCGATTTCGATGAAGTAATAAAATACTCTAATTTTTACTCTTCTACCGAAATAAGACAGCATACTTTACAACTATAACTTAAGAAACTGTTGTTATCGAGATCGAAATAGTCCACTTTTATTAGAAAGCAAGGACAGATTGCTCGCGCTGAATGTCAATATTAATTCTAATTTCCTTATTTAAATTTAGTTTTAGCTAATCAAGTATTGTTCACCTAAAGGCAATTTGCGATATGTGGGATTGAAGTTTTAAACTAGTCAAGATTTTGCTCGTTGAAATTAATATAAATATATTTATCTGGAAATACACATCCCTATGCACTGTGCAAATACTTCACTGGTTTAAGTCATTTTGAAGACATTTAACCGGGAAAACAGCAACAAGTCCTCAAGTTTCTTGCAGTTCTCTGTGCCATATTACAATTTAAGACGTGCATATTTAAACTAAGCCTTTCAACAGCAGCTACTGTTTGGGGGAACAGAGAAGTAATTTCAGTTTACCTCGCCTAAACAACAAATAGGCGAGGTAGTGTTGCGTAGACGTGTCTGAAGACCATTGTTGCGTCTTAAGAAACGGTTTGTTTCTTGAGAAATGGTCACATAACTTCTGCTAGATACATGTCCTTGTAAATATTACCACGTCCTGCTGTGTTAATTACATTTTATTGATTGTTCTTTTACATTCTTGTTTTGGCCTCGTGAATGAGAATTAGTTCTTAGGTGATTTATCTGGTTGGATAAATAATTAAATTATATATTGACATTAGCAAAATATCAGTACATCTTTACAATACATTTTCCAGATCAGAAACACAGACACGATATTTTGAAAGAACTGCAACATACGAAACACAGGTATTTGTAATCTCATCATCACCAAAATCAAGAAAGAAATAAGAAATTGTTCTGACCATTTTACAACCAGTACCTTACGATTTATAAAATATCTAAAAATAATTCACTCGTCTGTCTAGAAAACAGTAAAATTCGTCTATCCTATTACAAAATACACTTTACGTACCACTCCAGAATAAAAACACATGTGAACCAAATGAAGATTAATTTAATTTATTTTGATCATATCCCAGATCCCAGGTATCACATGGCAGGAAAAATATTCAGATGCCGTGGAAATAACAGATTTCTGCTGATTCCGTCTGTAGATAACGAATGGACCCCATTTTATCTTTGTAATCATCCTCATCCCACAATTCTTAGCGATTCACCTTAATTTTAACGCTAATAGCATTGTGTGAATCTTAGACTGTATGTCACACTGAGAAAAAAGCAATACGCACGTCTGATATCAATGTTTGGAAAAGAATCCTACTGAAGGCATCGTTACTTTAAAACAGAAATCCCAGGGTATGTGACTTTTACCATACAGTGTCACTGTGAAATACGATGTTTTAACTACACAAAGTGTTAAAACTAACGGTCCATGATGTGTTCAAGTCGATCCTCGTCATTAAACATTTCAGAAATGTGCGCTTCCACTTTGTTTACAGAGCGAGATTCTCAGAAATGTGTAAAGGACGCTCAATTTGATCACTTAAGATTCATGTAAAAATATAAAACAGAAGATTTAAATAACGTATCAATTTACAGTTTGCAAAAACTACTCCAATCGTGAATAAAATTATTCTTTCATTATACGCAGATTGAACAATCACACAATGTGCTCAGCTGTATATTAATTATTATAAATCATCATGCAGCTCATTTCCAGGAATGGAAACGAGAAGGAAATTGATAAGATCCTATTTAAATGATCCCACAACCGCGCCAGAGCTGTTGAATCACATCGGTGACGGTAACAAGGTGGTATATTGTGCTAGATCTGTGTTATGCAACAAGATTTAGAATTTACCGGCTCCCACCACTCCAGGCACCCAAATCTTGGAGGTCAGAAAGCGGACAGCACGACGGTGCGCAGTTGTCAAAATCAACCTGCAATAGGCAACAAAACCACTTCAGGTCCGGGGGTCGGGGTTGGGTTATGTTAAGAAGAAAGGTTAATTCCGTAATTAAAGTAGGAGAAAGAAACACAACCTTTCGACTTTTCAGTCTCCTTCAGATATTTTCATGTTTGTTTTACATTTTTGTTCGTTTGTCTTGAATTCCACGGATTGCGCAAAACGTCACTATGAAAACCATACTCCAATGCCCAGTTTTGTGTACTTCACTGTCCTCCTAAATGGGAAACGAAGAAAGGGTTATCATTGCCGAAAGGAAGAAATGTCGTTTGAGTCTTTTTAGCTACAGTGAAATGTGAATGAACTGAATCACTGCGTTGTCCACAAAGCGATGGTGAAAAATAAAATATTAAAACTAACAGGGCGTCACAGGTTTCCATACAAATCGATTATTTGGTGATGTATTAATGCAGTTATCTAAAAAGCTATATTTTACAATGTGATAAAGTGCCTATTTTAATTTGTGGTAATGTGCTATTTTTCCGACACTATGATATTGGTTCCTTGTGTTTGAGAGATGATCTAGGTACATTTCGGTTTCAGTGCCCGGTATGGGGAGCCTGGTAAACGAAGGATGGTCACAGCAGGACGGAAAGAAGACCTAAACGTGATCCATACTTCACTGCACTAGTGACACACACTTGGGTAAAGCGGTGAAGACAGGGCCACGCGTGGGCATTCTGCACTCTGAGGACCAGTTTGAGGTTTGCAGGACAATGAGATAAACGCATTTCGTAAAATACAGACAACGCAGAACCATTCCATACAATTGCGAAATAGCAGGTACAAAGATCTGTATGAGGTATTGTGGGCATCTCAGAAATCGCCCCTGTGTGCAATGTCTGCAAGTTTCCGCTAGATGTCTTCAGTGTTACTAAATAATGATAAAGAGATCCCTTTTAAGAATGCGGTGGATTCCGGATCCAATCGAACTTTCTCTCCAGACTAAGCGAACATCTTTTCTTCCCGACACCGACAGCAGTCAAATCAGCTATGATGATTCTGGACACGCCAATAAATCTAATCTTTATTACACGCCCTGCTTCATTAGGATGGTAGAACAATAAACAATCACAAACAATAAACAAGAAGTCTCATCAAACCAGTCAATGTCAAGGACATAGAGGAGGTCACATGCGTGTTTTTTTTCTGCGCCGCACGTCTTAATGTGTTCCGGGGTCAGTGCTGTTGTCGGAGGCGAAGCCGCCGTGAGATATGAAAGACAGGGGCCGACACACAGCGACACAGAGGCGGACAGGCGTGCCGAGATCTCCTCTGCGTCCGCAGCTCCGCAGGTCTCCAAAGCGCGCTGTGTAAACAAGCTGCCAGGCCAGACGTCAATAACACAAAACCGTTTGATTTGAACTTGTTTTGTTCGGAATACACATTATGCATCCTTTTTTGGTATTTAACAAGAAAAAATTGTTTGCATTAGAAAACATATGGCACATTCAACAGGTTACAACTCAGAAGAAGCTTCTGGCATAGTGCCTATATTTTCTTCCTAATCTTTGGAAAAATCTCTGTTACAAATAATTGTCAGTTTAAATTAATGCCGGCAGTTCAGCGCCAATGCAGATCTACTGTAGCTCCTGGTACTTTACCTCAGTGACAGAAAAAGCGCCAATGCATTTTTAAGAGGAACAGATTTCAGGGTTATACCTTCGTGTTCTCGTCTTCTGATATTAAATTAAATCCAAAACAAAAATATTATATTACGAGTTGTTACACTTTTTTGTAGGCCCACTCCTTAACCTTTATACATTATCGCCACAGAACAAAGAATGTAGTGAATTACAAAGTTTATTACTCCAGGGATGAGCTGTTGAGCAATATATGTAATGCAACAGATTTATGTTCAGTGTTTTCTTGAAAATAAGTGTAATTAACCTGATGCAAGTTAATAGTTGTGTCACTATTTATCGTAAACATAACGGCTCTTCACATCCTGTTTTTATTTTAAGACATAATCCTTTGAAGGAGTATAGGAATTAGACAAAACGTACGTGTAGGCTAACATTAATTAGCTGAAGGACCATTGCCCCTTTTTACGACGCCATACTTCGGTGTCCGAGAGGGTTCCAGCTTCAAAACCATGGTCAAGTTCAAGTTGACGCGTCGACATAAGTACTACTGTATATCTCACAACTCGGATCGTCACAGTATTCTGCTTTGTAAATATTTATTTGTAATCCCATGTATTTACGATCAACCTTCAAACAGCAAAATTATTTCTGAAGCGTAAAAACGTAATCATTGTATTTTTGTAAACCATGGAAATGAAGTCCACAAGCCCAGATATCTGCTTTATCACAGACACAGGCTGGGTGAAACACAATCTGCCCTCCCAGTGTCTGAATAAGGATGTGAATAAAATGATCAAAAACGGTCTTACGAATCGCAAGAACGTTGACAAATCTATACGGAGCCACCCACAGGAAAAAACATATTTACCATAGCAAGTATTTTTATTTAAACGCTCAGTGATCGTGTGTTTTTCCTCTTATTTACTGTCCTTTATTAAACTTAACTGTCGACGTGTCATTCAGTAAAAAAGTATCAAAATCTTTCCAAATTTGCAAAATGTTTCCCCGACGTCAAAATAATTAAAAAAATAAAAAATAAACGGGGAAAATTGAAAACGCTCTGTTATCATGTTAGGTTATTTGATTGTAAAGTAATAATAATATGATTTAAATTAATATGAACCTCATTAATGTTGTGTCTGATGTGTTGTGATTTGTTCGAAAACGAATTGTTCGGATAGAAATATATATTTTTCCATAAGCAAAATATTTTTCAAGATCTATTAATTTATATATATTTAGAATGCAAGAAAATGTCTGGCTTTTAACAAATGCTTTGTTTGTTGATAGAGATTCACGGACACATTCTGTAAAACCCTTCACATGAAAAGAGTACTGTTGTTGAGCAAGAAATATTAGTCTTAAGCAATTTTAACATAAGCCTTAAACGATTTATTAAGGGAAGTTTTTTAAAGGGCATGAAAATTGGTCACTTTTTTAAGCTCGATTTAATTACTGTATATAATGGTGACTCTGAGAATAATCTGATGTTTAATGTTTTGTTCCTCTACAGTCCAACCTACCTTTGAGTTGCATTTTAAAGATATCTCACTCTGTTTCGAGAAATCAAAACCCAGACGGTTAGTAATTGATTTCCAAACCCGATTCCAGTCCTCCCGATTCAACAGTTATCAGAGATGTGTCCTATTTTACGGTAAAAGTGTTTCCCCCACACATTCCGTAACAAACCCGTTTTGTTACAACATCCCAGGACTGGGCTCCAAATGTACCGAGTTCATATCCAGTGAATTGCTGCAAATAGCACATCTCTCCTTCCTCTCTGAACAGAGGAAATGGCACAAACTGCAGTAAACCTGCTCCTGAGGTGATGTAGACTTCGCATCAGCAAGAAGTCTGTGTTCTCAAAAACCTTTAGTGTGTTAGGAGTTAGTTCTGTTTAAGGAAGAGACTAAGAAAGGGCAAAGTTGGTTACCCAGGGTAAATGATTGTTTAATATGTGACACATATTCAGCTACCATATTGATATTTTTGGGTTTTATTGATAATCTTCTTCTAGTGTAGCTCACTATTTAGCCTTCTTGCCCAGAGAAAAGCTAGTTATGATACAAAAAACAGAGAGCATGGTAAACATAGAAAGGTTGACAAGGAAATTATAAAAAAGGCCATAGATTGGGCTGACACTTGGCAAATCAAACTGAATGGTAATAAGTACAGCCGTCCACTAAGCGTGCATGAAATATTCCAACTGCATGTCTGATTCTGAGCAGCAGGAACCACATATGAAAGAGGTCCGTGTGTTCCTGTAGATTCTTCTATATCCTCATTAAAACAGTATGGGGAAGCAATAAAAAAGGCAAACAGAATGTACCTCAGTACACAGCTAAATGTGTGGAGTTCAAATCTGGGAAAATTGTGTTTAAGCTTTACAGTGACTAGAATGACCTCATTTACAATACTGTCTCAAAATAATACTAAAAAGTATATTTTAACTTTAGAAAGATATTTAAAAAAAGAGCAACAAGAGTGGTTCATGGGCCCTGTCATATGCAGACAGATCAAAGGAGCTCCATCTTGTCAGGATGAAAGAGATTGAGAGAAGAAACGATCCAAGTACATACGATCTTAAGTGTTATACTGTAAGTAGGGTTAGTCCAGTAGAAGGGTCATTACTGGGGGCTAAAAAGCATTAAATTGTACTTTTTAACACAAGGAGTTGCAGCTGCAGGTTTTTGAGTTTGAAAACTCTAGGCTACGTCAATAAGTATTTTGGATTCACTTAGCTCCTTTCTTTAAATTAGCAAGATGGCAGAATGTCTTCCTCTCATTTGGAACCATTCTTATTTTGCAATGGAGCACACTGTATATCAGTCTTCTGAACAGATGTGAAGTCTCCAGTAATAAAAGCAGGTTGCACAAACGCTCTTAGTGCTATAGTCCAACAGGAAAAGTAGAATACTGCTTTATACAGCTGGGTGGACTGGAGCAACTGGAGTGAAATAAGTCACATAAAGCACAACAGCAGTGTCTGCAGTGGGGTTGTGAAGCCCCAGTAGGTTACTGTGTGAGTTAAAAGGCTCACTCATCACTTTATTCAGTATCTTTCCAACTGCAGCTCACATTCCTCCCTGGTACACAGGGATTATACATCAGTCCTGGAATAACTTTTAAAAAATAATCTATTGACATGTTTCAAAGTTTAAAACTTTTACCATAAAATCAAATCTTAAAATAAGCTAATAATAACCCTTATTTTATAATAATGTTTTGTCTTTCTGTGGTTTAGGTAAAACTGCAGATTGGGATCATTCATTAACCTAAGAATGTCTACAAATGATAGGGATCTTTACTTTTTGTACATTATGTTCAGAAGAAAAATACAAATTCGATTTTCATTAAAGGTTTAAAGTTATTAATAGAAGGTTTAAAAGATTACACTAAACATTAGTATACTCACTTGGTATAGTGAAAAATCCTATTATAAAACAGTATAGAATAAAATCCTATTTTAAAGCAGTGATAAAAGACAACTAACAGGCATGCATTAATTTGAGAGAACTCTAGAAATACAGAATTACTCAGGAGTAAGATTGAATCTAATTCCCAATTCATCTTCCAATATACAAAATCAGAATTGCTCCAAGGCACCAATCTTGATGACACAAAAATTGTTCATTTGCTTCACTTGTGTCAGAACTTCAAATCTTGCTTTCCTTTGCCTAAACCAGTCAGTTGATTTAATTATCATTAGTATACATTCCAACTGAGATCTTGGAAGGCAGATCAAAAAGAAGAAGAAACAATTGAAAAGAGACAGAAAAATACAGAAACAATACAGAAACTCTACCATTATCCATTCACCAGCAATTCAGTAATTTTACAGAATTATCCATATTACCAATATAAGATTTTTAACATAGTTATTTACATATTTAAAATAAAAATGTCTTTATCTAGGAATTTCCCCTATATACTGTATGGTGTATATACTGTAGAGTTTCAGAAGGGTATTGATAGTTCATAAAAATTAATGTTAAATTACAGGTGACAATAATTCAGGGAAATGCATGTGTTTGTAATTAAACGGGTTATTAGGAAACAGAGATATCATATAAAGTGTAAGGTGTCAGACTGAGGTGATGTAATCAGTGGCGTACCACAAGGATATGTACTAGGACCATTGCACTTCCTGATTTGTCTCAGTTAACTAGATTATGATATAGTTATAATTAGAAGCTGCATGTGAAATAAAAAAGATTAATATAAAACTCAGGACTGGAAAAACACCTGGCCAATTGTTTTTTTTTTTGTAGACAAGTGCACACTATCACAAACAGCTAGCGAGAATATAAACCATAAATCCAAAATGGGAAACACTAAGCTAGAAGAGGCTACTTATGAGAAAGATTTAGGTGTTGACATTGACACATCGTCTACATTTTCTAGACAATGTGGAGGAGCAATTAAAAAACTCAAACAAAAGGTATACAGGTATAACTAAAAGTGTAGAACGTAAATCAAGGGATGTTATGTAAAAACTGTATAAAACATCAGTAAGGCCTCATTTAGAATATGGTGTACAATTCTGTTTACCATGTTATAGAAAAGATATTCCAACTCTGGAAGCCATCTGGAAAAGAGCAACTGCGTACACTTTGGGGCTTAAGGGAATTAACTACAGAGACAGGCTGAAGGAACTGAACCTGAGCAGTGAAGATGACGAGGAGACCTGGTACAAGTATTCAAAACCCTCAAAGCCATTGACAAGCCCAGTGAAACACACACCACAAGGTACAAGTGGAAACTGTGTGGAAGTGCATTTCAAGTTCACTTTATATAATAAAGTAAATATAAAGTATTATTATATACTTTACATTTTAGTTTACTTGAAAGTTAATAGTTAATAGACAACCTTCAGCATGTTTAAGAACTAAAAACAGTCCAACAGTTCAAATTATTTCTGTATTTGAATCAGTTCAGGCTCAGCTGAGCTGGTCTGGTGTGCGGAACTCTGCCCTAAAGTCTACCTCTTTTGTGAACGCAGGAGTCATGAAATATAAAGAGGATTCAATTATAACATTTTTTAAATTGACACAATTTAAGCAATTCGTGCATGAATTAAATATTATTTTTGAATTAAATATATTTAAGCTGTGTTAAACTGTGCCATATGCTAAAAAACTAAAAGAAACTAAATGGGTATGTGGGTTTCTGTCACAGTTCTACAGGCTAAAATGGATGAAATTATTTTTTTCTCCTTCTTTTCGCTCTTCAATATAGAGTCAACCAATCCACATGCCTCTGCAGCTGAGAAGGAATGGACGTGCATGAGAAGGGCTCCTGCATATTTAAGGCCAAGTGAAACAATTTTACATGTTTCTGTGCTTGGTAGGCAGCACTTCCTGGAAAATAACCCTGGCAGAATTTGGTGGCTGTCCCAAAGCCTAAGCTTGAACCCCAGCTCGTCACGATAAGGACAGGACAGCACCTGATAGTCGAAGCAATGTGACACTGAGTGCCGGGAGCAGAAGGAAGCATGCAGGAAGCTCATGTCTGCACTTTAGTACAAAGCATTAAAAAGTCAATCCTGCTTTATACTGGCTTCATCTTAGTGCTTCTGATGATGTGGTTTTGGAGTACAAGCAATTTTTACCCGTGATCTGCTGCCATTATCATGTAGGGGGAGTCTGAGCTGCAGTGTACTGTATATTTTCAACATCATTGTTCCTGACTGTCACTCCAGCATGTCTGGTTGTTTATAACTTCATGCCATGTTACGCTAAATAATAAAACAAGTCATTAATCGTTTCTCCCACTATAATTAAAGAAAACATCCCATCAAAGTAAAAGAGGTTTAAAGCATTAGGCACAAATTTAACCCTAACTGTATATACAGGAATCACTCAGTAAACACAGACACTTATGCCAACTCATAAACAGTAGTGTGCTTTTTCTTCAGCTGTTTATTATTATATTATATAATTTGTATATAATTATATATTTGTTTTTATTTTACTAGAGGTGTTTTTGTTACATGAAATAAATCTGTATACAAGTGATTGTGGGTCACTGAATTAGCAGGCTACAGGTGCTTGGTACTCATGGAAAGATCACAAAATTTCAAAGTGGAAATATTTAAGTAAAACTGAAAGGTCTTGTGGTTTCCATACAGCTGAAAAATCCTGCTCCAAAAACAGATATCAATCAACACGTAATTTTCTGAAAATACTCCACTTTCCCTTAAATAAAAGTCACGTCTTCACAGCAAACAGCTGTAACACTGAAGATTGTCTGCCAACACTTGCTCTTATTCTAACCAAACCCAACACATAACATCACACCAATCCAGCACTGTGTGTAAGTGACTTCTTGTAGAACACGTAGTTGAGGCTGAAAGTATACCGTGTCACCAGAATTACTGCAATTATTTTATTAGATTGTTTCTTTCAACCCAAAGAACAGTCTTTTTAAACAAACAAGTCATTTCTCTGGGCCTTCCAGCAATACTAGGTCATTTTACTTAACTGACTCAAGAAATTCTCTCAGTTTCACTGTAAATCAAATTATCTGTTTTTGGTGTTTCCATATCCATTTGCCTTCTGATTTGACTCCTGCTGTCACTGCTGCTTTGAGGTCTAAGTGGCAAGGAACATTATGATGTTTCTTAGTTATTTTGGTCTAGAGAGACTGTCAGATCTTTCAGTAAGAGGAGCAATATAATTGCTTTTGTCAGAACAGCAATTTAACCAGGACGCCATGGTTAACACACCCTGATCTTACAAAAATTGCCAACTGGCATTTTTAATTCCCAAGTAGTCAAGACCTTGGTTTAATGTCTCATCCAAAGGGTAGCAACTCCAACATCACAGTGTCACCACATTGGGGAATTGGTTTGGGACTTTGGGTCCAGATGGAAGAAAGCCCCCTGCTGGACCCCCAAACCCATTTTAGAGCCTGTTTTAGTTCCTCAGATGTCTCTCAGCCCCGTAGTGAGCAGATGCAGCCTTGGTCACTGTCAGACTACATGGTGGCATGGTGAGAAAGCTGCTGCCATTAAATATCACTGGAGGAACACTTGAAGGGGATCTCCCTGCAGGTAAAAGCAAGTACTTTAGTAATTAAGAACAAACTTGCAATTTACAGATAACTGAGACAAAAACAATGAGCATTACATCTTGAAGTAGTAAAAGTGATAACATAACAATAATAACATCACTTCATTGGCCATATACAATTTCTTGCATCAGGAATTTGTCTTTTCACATACCCCAGCTCACTCTCCATGAGACACACAGACAGGGAGAGAGCCTGGGGTCAGAGCACAGGGTCAGTCATTGTACAGCACCCCTGGAGCAGTTGGGGATAAGGGCCTTCCTCAGGGGCCCAATACAATAGGATTTCTCTGCCAACTGCAGGATTTGAACCGGCAACCTTCCAACCACAGGCACAGTGTCATGGACGTCCAAAGGGACTCACCGTGGGGAGCAGGAGAGCGGAAAAAGACCCATATGCGTAGTGGCGAGACGGGAAAAAGGCCCGGGCTCATTAGTGCAAAGAGTTCAGGAATGCCGTATAGAAACCTATGCCCTCAGGGAGCGGACGTGGGGCGCCCTGGTGCTAGGCAGGTCTCAGGACATCCGAACGTCAATGCTGAGCGAGGACAGAGTGCAAGACCCAGAAATATATAGCCCAAGGGAAAGAGAGGGACAGGAAGGACAGCAGACCGGAAACTAGGGACAGGACAGAAAAGGAGCGCCCTCTGGCTGCAGAGGGCGTGACACACAGATCCTTAGCCACAGAGCCACTGCTCCACCCTTTGTTTAAAAAAAAGATAATCACAGTATATAGTAAGATACATGTTTTAATCGTTGGAATAAGAGTTAATCCTTTTTTTTTTAAATGCCCTACCATTGTGAAGTGTCCATTTTAAATTTACGGCAAACTCCTTCACCCTGTGTCTTAAGTATTTCAAAGACATTACTGAGATCTACTGTAATACACAAGAAACTTCTATTACCAGTAACTTTTTTGTTTTACTTAAATTATTAAAGTTAAAGATTCATACTTCAATTGAAAGGTAATTTGACATAAATTGCAGGTCTGTTGCAAATTTCAAATGGGTCTATGCAGTTTAGCCTTGCTTCTGAGGAGGACATTTTAAAATAGTTGCACTTGAATGGATATCCTTTTAAGCTAGCATGTAATGAGAGATGATTCAGTTGACAAAATCCCCACCAGTATATTTGGTATTTCTGAACACAAACCTTTGAAGTTGCTTGACCACAACACACTGCTCCTTATATAACACTGATGTGAACACACCCTCCTAGTTCACCAGATATGCTCAATCAACAGATTTTTTCATCACCCAGCTGACCTCAACTGGATGCTTACTATACCAGAAAAAAACTACTAATTACATCACTCTATTCTGAAAATCACTGCTTATCTGTACTCTTGGCTTCCTTTTTATTAATCATTCTCAATCAAAATGCACACGTTTCCCTGAATCCTGTCCTCGTCTTGAGGACAGTGGGAAGAGCTGTCCCTGGTCTCTCCCGTCTTGAGGACAGTGGGAAGAGCTGTCCCCGGTCTCTCCTGTCTTGAGAACAGTAGGAAGAGCTGTCTGGGGTGAGACACTGTCTTGAGGACAGTGGAAAAAGCTGTCCCTGGTCTCTCCCGTCTTGAGGACAGTGGGAAGAGCTGTCCCTGTTCTCTCCTGTCTTGAGGACAGTGGGAAGAGCTGTGTCAGTGGCTTCAGATTGACATCTCTGGTATCCTTGAATACAGAAGGTAGGTGCAGTGTCACCGGACCCTGGGGATCTATTCATCTCCAGTGCTTCTAGCACCTGAAACACTTCCATTTCTTCTGTGCTGCTAGTGTTTAATAAAGACCTTCCTACTGCCTGAGACCTGCTGTCTGCTTCTTCCCTAGTGAGCTCCTGAGTGATGTTCCACATAGCACTTAGCATCTGCCATTTCTCTTTTAAATCATCTAGATGTTTACCACTGTCCCCTCAGCTCAATTCAAACCATGCATTATGCATTCACCATGTCTACCATTTTGGTTTCTCTTGCTGATGCTCCTAGAGTTTTCCAAGGCTATGTTGGGAAAGTTAAATTCTCCCATAAAAAGTATTTTCGCAGAAATTCTCAATTTCATTGTATCGTGTTTATAATCAACACCTGCATTTTGTTGTCTATAACATACTGCTATCACTATACCTTCACAGCAGTTTTACACCAGCCTGAACCAAATACTGTATATTTGGAAGTTATCTATTCCTCTAACTTTAATTCCTGAGCCTGGATACTCTTTGTGATATGTATTACTACACTTCCCTCTCTTCTGTCTGTCCTATCACTCTGGAGTAGTGTCTCTACTAATTACTAATGTTACTGTGGATTTGTGATCTCAGTTATATCACAATTGCCTGCTAATGTGGTAGTAACTAATTTCTGTACTTTGTTTCAAACACTCCTAGCATTTAGATAGAAACAGTTACCTGGTTCTCTTCATGTCTTTGCTCCCAGCGCAACTTCCTTTTGGAAGTTCTTTGGCTGCTTACCCCTTCCTTCTAGCTTAATTGAAAACAGGAGATTTTAAAGCGTGAGAAAAGGAAATTCGATGGGATACTACAGTAGACTGTGGTTCTTAACCAACCTTCAAAAAGTTGAAAATTATATTACAAATTTTCTGAGTTCCAGTTCAGGGTGGTGGACTCGCAGCCTGTCCCAGCCAGCATGGGGCGCAAGGCAGGATACACCCTGGACTGGATGCCAGTCCATTTCAGGGCACACACGCACCAGGGCCTGTTCTTCCAGAAGCCAGTTATACCAGTATGTCTTTGGGGAAACGAGAGCACCTGGAGGAAACACACACCAATGCAAGGGGAACATACAGACTCCACACAGACAGCAGCCCAGGAATTGAACCCGGGGCCCCAGCACAGATGGCAGCATGGCTATCCAGCATCACATGTTCATCTGGCAGATCTATGGGCCCTCATACAGTATAATGTTTACTGTGCTGTTGATCTCATTTCCACCTCTTCAAAAGCTAATTAAGAACCACCAATTAATTAAGAACCAACCATTAAGAATTAAGAGGCTCAAATTAATTGCTCAATGGCCCACTGACAGAATGTCTCCTTAATGCACTGTCATCACATTATGAAGGCTCTTGATAACCTCTAAATGAATTTATTAATTCCTCGGGTCCAGGTATCAAGTAAGGACAGCCCTTATTCAAAAACACATATTTGGTTTCATGACTATTGTTTATTAAAGTTTATATATTTACCTGTGACATATTTAGGGAGTTATACTAAACTAAACATTGTTTCCTCCTAATGTGAGTAACTTTAACTTTCAGATGAGTTAAATGATTTCTGAAAACTGATACAAATGTCTGTGCAGTTTCTGTCACTCCTAAGATATGAACGTCAAAATATTAATAGGTGAAGAACCTAAGCCACATTTATGTAAGAAGTTCAGCAAGACGTTATGGTTTAACAACCCTCACTTTGTAATGCATTGTTCATCAGTCCCTTTTAGTGTGACGGTGGAGATGCACTTAACAATATCATTAAACGCGTATAACGTTTGCAGACTCCCGAGTTCTTGCTAGATTAGATTCCTCGAACCCACGATCTCTGACTCATGTCTTGTTTTTACTCAATATTACTACGAACAGGTCCAGTACCCCGGAAGTACTACTGACCGACTCCTAGTAGCCGCGGGACTGGTGTGTTTTCGAGCTGAAGCCCCGGTCAGAAGAGAAGACCAGGTCGAACTGGCAGCTCCTTCAGGGGGTACAGTAACTGCAGGGCGGCCCGCTTCCGGCAGAACTCCAGCACAATGATGCTACTGAGGCAACGCCCACAGAGAACAGGAATTTCCGTGTTACCAGTCACTGACCGAGCTAGACAATGAAGTGTTTAATCTATGTGGCGTGTACAGTTAAGACGCGAGGTTAGATAAAGATCTGGTCCTCAGCACTCCGAGTTTCGACAGTGTATACAAGGTACACAATTAAAGTTTGCAATCTTTAGATTATCAGGAGAAAATATTTTCCGAGTTTAAGGAAGATCTTAGTGTGATTATCGGATTTCAAAAAGGCCGAGAAAACTATCTAGTAAACTTCGCAAGTAGCCAATATTCTGTTTGACCTTGAGTGAGAAAGTTCCTGAAAGCAGCCAGTTTCCTCAGGTTTTATTGACCATTACAGTGTTGTTCTTCTGCTGCTCTTTGAAAAGCCGGTATGTCTTGCAGGCGGGTCTTGCCAATTGCAAATACTTTTAAAGATCTACCTCGACACAACATGTTCACTGATGTCCTGAAGTTAAAACGAAAGTAAGTAGTTAAAAACTTTCAATACCAAAACCAAACGGTATTTCGCCACGATAAGAGACGGACCTGTCTGGTAACAAACAGCCCCTCTCCGAGTTTCGACAGAGGCATTCGACATGCTGCCGTCCTTACAGTCTTAAAAAGAAGAATTCCTCATCAGTGTAAGACACTGCTGTTTCTGGAAACCAGCAACTTCCTCTTTCTTAACAGGCGAGGGCGCAAAAAGACAGCGATTCCCCCAGAGCCAATAGCAAGCACAGCAGCGGAGAGAGCAGAGGCTGGTGGTGACACTCGCGTCTCAGTGCGCCCCGGGACGCCCAGGCAGGGAGGACAGACTCAGAAGACTCGTTTCATCGTGTTTGATGCATCCTTTCTCATTTCACCTCGCTTCGGACCCCACACTAAACACAATCTTCTGCTTACCACACGTTCATGCAAACGCGTGAAAACAAAGCCAACAATAACGACAGCGGTATCAACAACTGTGTTAGTAGCAGCGCTTTGCTCACCTGAGCTTTTAATGGAAAGTGTTGTGTTCATCGCACTTCAGAGCTCTTTATTTTTTGGGGAATCCACAGATTTTAATATGAAATAAAATCGACACTTAAACATATTGTTTTACTATACCCATTAACCACGCTTGGGTGTTAACTGTTTATTAGTCAAGATCAAGGTTAAATCGGTTTCTTGAACTCTGTCATTGGTGTAAGGAAACAATTATTAATACTTATATGCATTAGGATATTTGGATGCTGAACCATTGTGTACTTCAGCTTGGAATTGTATGAGTAACGAGCTCCTAAAATTACTATGATTCATATATGAAGTTCTGACTGTTCTTGATTATTGCTTCTTTTCTCAAGCGTGTAAAAGGAGGACAGCACTCATTCACTCTCTGCGGGAGTCCAGACTGACCTACAGTACTCCGTTGCAGGTCTTCATCGCCTCGGAACGGTTAGTAGTTGGACAGGAACTTTCTTGCAGTTATTAAAATCCATTCCAGGTATCCCTAATGAAGGAAATTGGCACAGCAAATTTATGATTCACGACTAATGAGGAATGGAAGTCGCAATAATAATAAACTTTATTTTATATAGCGCCTTTAAAGGTGGCCTCTCAATAGGAGCGGTAGCGAAAATTCAACTCGAGAGCTACTCATTTCTTGTTGGTTTTCTTTCTGTTTGTCTCGTGGTTTACAGTGACTTGACTATGTGTTTAGTAAAATGGCACGCGTATCATCTCGAAAGTCTGCGGAGGTCGATGGATTAAAGCGGTGGTGCTCTTCTATTGTAAAGTCCCTAGAGCCACGGTTTCTGTGGGTCTGCATTTCACCTGAGCTCTAAGTTATTATAATTTACTGTCATTTTCAGTTCAAACGGACCGACATAGACACCCTCCCCCTGTTTCTCAGTAGTTGTCTTAAACCACAGTGCAGCTCTCTGGATCAGATCCGTGTTGCTCCTGAGCTGAAACCTGCTTTTAGCGCCGAGGCAGGAGACCCACAGGGTCCGCGCGGGTTTCCGTCCTACTCTGATCTCAATTATTATCCCAACAAATCAATTGCTTGATCTGTCAAGGGCCGTGTGATCATCGGCCACTGATCTAAGGGCAGACTTTGCCCGCACTCCACACCATTTAAAGTTTTGTTCGACTGTAGACAAAGCGGGTTACCTCCTTAGACGAAGACGCAGTCAAATGGGTCATTTTTTGTTCTGCAGATTTTGTGTCGTTAAAGTATCTTTCTCTTCTCGGCTTGCTGCGTTTTTTGTTTATCATTTATGTCGAGCAGTGTTTTATTTGCTGCGACAGCCTGTATTTCTAGACAAGCAGGCTAACGCCGTGCAGGTACCAGAGCCCGTCCACGGGGTCTGGAATCGAGAGGCCTTTCTTAATGCCAGACAGATAGGTGTTAAATTGAGTCAGATGGGTGTTAGCGAATTGATTTATATCCCTAACCTTCGACTGCAGTGGAGAGGAGCCGTGGAGAACCTGGCGAAACCGCGAGTTTACTTCCAGCGAAACTCTTATCGAGCCAACTCGACATTTGCCGAAGGCCAGTAACTGAACTGGTTTCCGGTCTCAAGGTGATGCAGAGCTGCAGGGAGCAGTGAAACCGGCCGTGCAGCCGCTCTCCAGGCCTGGAGATGGGCTTTCAAAATTGTATCGACCTAAGAAGAAAAACGTTGAGCCGCATTTGAAATCATAGCAACTTTCTACTGTTGTCAGTGGTGCTGCATATTCCCTGGCGTTCAAATACGTACACAAACACTATAACAAATATTATTACGAGCCTATTGTTCTTGATATTAGTGACTCGGTAACAGTAAACACTTTGTAGCAATAAGGTGTGGTGATCTCATTTTCTATTCCATTTCTCCCAGCAGTTCTCAATAGCCATCTGTACGCCATTGGTCGCCCTTCACCTGAATTTGACGACCTTGCCTTTGCCTCGCTGTACGACTCGGGTGGTCAATGTCTCACAGTGCAGCAGCCCGGGGTTCAGTCCTGGTTTAGCCTGGGTGCTCCGGTTTCCTCCCGAGGTTCATTGGCTTCCGGTGTGGGTGTGTGGGCAAGGTGTCTTACCACGTGTGTAACTCCCTTCTGTTCCCAGTCTGCCTCTGCGATTTGTGGTCTCCGACAAGCTGCAGGTTAGAACCCACGCAGCTTCCCACAGTGGGGGCTACCAGCCACGGAGTCCCTGAGTGGCACCGGTTCAGCGCCCTGACCGGATACTTTACAGCAGCTTCAGTCTTTTTTACAGTCGAGAGAAAAAATGTTTTACGTCCCATGACGTGTCCTGTATACGAACAGACATCATTTTTATTGAGCTGGTTCAATGTCTCCAGAGTAAACACACTAAACAGATAATAACGTTTTAGGCTTATGCATTACAATAGTCTTTGATTTTAATACGCACCCGTGTTTGGTAATTCGCGTTGTGCTCTGAAGGCATCGTGAGTATTTTTCCACAGGAGGCTTCATTGAACCTGCACAGCTAGCGCCCAGTCCGCCAGCACATTCGAGGTGAAGATCAGTCCCGAAAGTTTTTATGTTTGCTTGTTTTTTTTAATTACACATTACATAATAACCCGTATTTTTCCCAGCAATACCCGTTCCCCAGTCTTCTTCACAGAACATCAAACGTTATTTAAAACCCAGAAAATCCAACAAACGTAGCGAGAAACCAAGCAGCGAGGAGTACAGTGGCCGAGGAATTTGACGCCCGTGTGTGATGATACATTCTTACAGTATTAGACTGGGATCCCGGGTACAGTGAGGACACGGGGGTCATTCCGACAGCAACCGACAGGGAGGTACGCGGCAGCGAAACTTGCCGACGTGACCTGTGCTTTCAGTACGTTAAAGGTCACGACTTGTTCTTCTGCACTTTAAAATGTTGGTTATTTGATTTTCCTTGAAAATAATTCGGATTCGGTTGTGTCACAAGTGCTCTTGACCTGAGTGCGGTACAATGTTGCTTTCGTATTCCAGACACGCTGACACCTTGAACATACTTGGGAATAGTTATTTTGTTATACGTTTGGCTTAGTTTGTCCAAATATTGTCGTTTTCGTGTGATTGTCAAAAGGGAAGATCTGTGTGTTTTGGCGATGTAATGATTACTTTTTTAGAATCATCAACCTTCGGAAACAGCAAAGAAATTGTTATTTCATGAATGTGCACAGGTAGGTCTGAAACCACTGCTGTTCATCTCCGTCTGAAAAAAAACGTGTTGCCATCTCCTTCTGAACTGAACGCGCTGCTAAAATGGTTAAAAAAAAGTATGTGCAAGGTATATATTCCAAAAAGCGATTAAAGCAACATTTATTTTTTCGTTGCTTCGTTTTGGTATGCATCGAAATGAAACGTCAATCTCAAATTACCGTAATGTATGTTATAAAGAGATATTAAAGACCTTCACGCATTACAAACTTCTGTTATATACTACGGTAAATCGAACCGATCGTGCGCTGTGCAGCTGTATCCTCACTGTAACGGCCCCAGTGACAGAGTGACAGAACCAACCTGCCCCCCGTTTACATTAAATTATGTTGAAGATTATTATTAGAAGCGCTAAGTACACCGAAAGCTGTTTGTATGTATATGAAAATAGTATTTCTTTACATTAATCTAAAGTTTTTGACACTTTTTGATAAAGTTTGTTCTAAATGTCCTGATGGAGTTTATGACATGTAAAATGTTTATATAAATTATTTGTTGGTGGGGAAAAGATATACAATTCAGCTCGTGATGAACAATAATTAAAAAGAATAATTAAATCCATGTTGCTCCTCCGTCCGTTTTATTATAGAAAGTGATTTACAATACACTCTAGCAGCACCTTCAATACCAACATATTGCATTCGGTACTTCTAAAAATATAGAATAATGCCCCTAAAGCTGAAACAAAACAAACAACGAATATACGCAACTCCGTGACAGAGTCTTTCAACGAAATCGTTTCTCATTTGTGTTCCGCATGGCTTGTTCTGGTTCGCTTTCGGCGATGTTGCTTTTTAAAATAAGTTATAATCATGTATCTGTGGGTAAAAATACTGAACTGCAGACGCTAAAGCTATTCACTAGTATTTTGCGTGAAATCTTGCGTATACGATATCTTAATTCAGTAAAGGCAATGTGCTTCTGGCCGAATCCACTGAAGAACGCTGCTTGTGTAAGACCGTGTGTCACTATTTTCCACTAAACAATCAGGTGATTCACTTCCCACTAAATTAGGACAATGTTGTGCTTTCCATTTTTGTTTTTGAGAAACCTCTTAATTAAAAGAACAGATAACATCTGTTGTACATTGCCTGCAGTCTGTTACGCAGCCCAGGCTTCACAACTGTAAACATGAAGTTATTTTTTAAAGTAATATAACGTCGTATTATCCATGTTCAAGGTTTTGTTGTTTACAGACCATTTGTAATGCAGTGTAACATACATTGATAAGGAGGCTGTTCAGTACGACTAAGTAGAAGTCGATTAAAATCTAAATATATATATATATGTGAAATTAGAATGTTTCATCAATTATTTGCACAAACTCCCTAGGTATAATAAGTAAAATATCGAATTTTATATATATACTGTATCTTATAAATATCCAGCAATAACATGAACTTTGACAATTCCTTAGCTTTGTTTCAGAAAGATGTCAGATTTAAAAAAAAACATACTTTTTTTTTGCCCGTGCTTGGTATTTTGTTAAACGCTGTAGTAGCTAAACCGGGTGGCAGAGGGTACTGGACTACCATGAAGAGAATACTGCAGAGTACCTTCTGGTCTACGATGAAAATCAGTTCTATATTACAGTTTTCTTTCCAGCGTGTTGTTGGTTGGGCTCATATAAAACCAATGAACTGTCTAATATTCCATTTTGACTTCTGGCTGCTAGGATCCGACCTTTGACACCACTTCGGGTGTCGCTTTGACCTACAGTCACCCACACCTTCCACTCGTTAGCCATATCTCACACGCAGCAACGCTCGCCTGGGCGAATTGAACTACGTCCTTTTCCACGATGCCCTCCCAGTACAGTGTGTGCTGTAGTATGGTATAGGGCCACATGACACGGCTCGCGGCTCTACCGCTTGCTTGGAAAACAGTTCTTCCGCAATGGGTGTGCAGTGTGTGTGCCGTCCTTAAGCGGTGCTGTAGAGCTCTTCGCTGGCAAGCAGACGTGAGAATTTAACCCAGAAAAGGAGGGGTGAGGGTGGTGGGGGGGGGGTAGGGGAGAGAGAGAGATCTCTTATGTAACAATACGCTTCAGATGTATTGGAAATATGAGGGTTATCAAACAGAAGATTTAAGACCTGGAGCCTCCATGTGGTCTAAATATGACGGGTCCTGTGAAGAGTAACAGCTTTAAGTATTCAACCGTCCGTCTGGTTGATTGACTTGATAAGCGGTAACACTACGGCTGTATATTAGCAATGTCATTTCACACTACACACTACACAATGGTAATGCCACACCAGTGTTCTCCAAACAACACCATTACTGATATATTTTTTGTTTTTTTAGTATTGTTCTACGATAATTGCAAAACTGGGGTTTATGCTTTCCAAAAGACTCCTATCAGTTTATTTCTGTCCCTCCCAACGAATATTTTCGATTCCCAAGGAAACGGCTCACAAGATGATTACTGTCTATTAGCTGAATATTCCCTAACACCGCCACATATACTGCTTGCAAACAATTTCCAATACACTCTCTGTCGGCATCTGACAGATTAGTACATGTCTGTCACGCAGATATATTCATATACATAGGCCTATACAGGTTATGGATATATATATATATTAAAGCCGCTTCTTGCTTTTTCCTATTTCTCTGTCAATACCATCATCCAGGAAAGAAGTCTAAACACTCTTAAACGCAAGAGAATCTGAAATACATATCCCTCTTATCCACATATTTTGTTTTTCTTTCTAGAGAACAGCGTTTGATTATAATTTACATGGCGAGCCCACTGCCCAGATAAATGCACTGAGCATACCTGCAGATACCTGGGTTACACTTCATAACAATAATCACAATTTATCCATATGGAATGCTGTAATACTTATTCTGTAGTCTACGTCTGGAACAATGAATGATATATCTCATCCGAAATCTTATTCATATTGCAATAAAAACGGTGTTTTCTAGATTAGAACACATTTTCTTCGGGGCACAACCTGTAAATGTCTATTTTCGTGTGGTATTCTTCTTTGTCCTATAATGATTCACAGGTGAATAACAATTCACAGTTAAATTAAATATTCTGTTTTAAATCTAATTTTATCTTAATCCAGGATATGTCGGTATTTTCTGATCACCCTCATGAGAATGAGTACTCAACACCAACGTTGCTGTTACCATACACAATATATGTACACTCTTTTCATCTATTAATTAAACGAAATTAGGAACAGGGATATAGTCTTTAAATTTAGCTCTGGGGATTTCGGATCTTTATTTTATAGGTTTCTAGATGGTACTGTTGTACCTTCACGCCTCACTTTACAGAGCAACTTTATACCTGGTGTGTTTTTCCAATAGCCATTAGCCCGAGTCCCTTTCATCTTCGCAGCAGAAGCTGTTTCTATTTATCCGCTTAAAATCAATGGGTGCCGTCACAAGTGGTCCTATTATGACGACGGCACCATTAAGAATGACGGCTAGAAAGAACGGGGCAATGGTGATCCCTCCCAGAGCCTGCGCTGCACAGTGGAGTCTCCGCATCGCAGGGTCAGCACATCCCCCTCGCTGCTTGTGTGTTCCTGTTCAAAGCTTGTTTTCTTTGCGTCTTGGCGTTCACACCACATCCATAATGGAAAACAGAAAGGAGGTGGTGATGTTCATGGAGGGAGGTCAACTTGGCACGCTAGTTGGCAAGATAGGGTCCAATTTGTCAGAAGCAGTTGGAAGCCCAGTTCAAGAACCGCAGGAAAAGATGGTCCACAGGAACTGTTTGAGCCCCAGGTCTGCGCCTTTATCACGAGAAAGAGGGGATGAGGAGGTGGAGGATGTGAGGAGCGGCGTGTGCAGCGATATAAGGCCGGGAGGAGTTGTCTCTTCCCCGGGTAAACCTCAGACAGACCTCCTCTCCAACAAAGGGCATCACAGCAGCTCTGACACGGAGTCCGATTTCTATGAAGAGATAGATGTGAGCTGCACGCCGGACTGCACGTCAGGAAGCATGGATTATTCAAACAGCAAAGGTAAAAAGAAACGCATTTCAATTTTACAGAGCATGATCGCTATTCGTTTTAGACAAGACGTATGTAATGCTAACGCTGCAATATGTACTTTCTCTCTTCATGCTATTATCTCTTACATTCTTATAAAGTAATTATTTTAAATGTCAGAGCTTTACAAGTTTCGCTTTCCACAGAAATTTCCAAAATGTGTGATGCATTTTTCTCTGTTGTGGGCTGCTTGAGTGCTTCTGTTCAGTGAATTAATTTTTTTGCCGTTGTCTTTAGGATAACTGTTTTTTTTTTCTGGAGCTTGTTTATACATCTCTTTCTAATTCGATGCAACGAGTTACGGAAACTCTTAATGACCATAAAATTATTGTTGACTCCAGGACTCGAAGGAGACAGAGCAGATAGTATTGACACCTTGTCGTTTCTCCCAATTACCCTGTCACTTTTAAAAGCGTCTTCACGGCGCCGCTTCGGAAGTACCTAAACCACAGATAAAAAGACCTAGCTTCATTTGAAAAATAAATGATGCATTCTTCCGCCCCAAATCTATTTTACGAGGTAAATTATACAGTCTGTGATTAATTAAGATGCAGTTCAGATATAGCTTATCATGATTTTTGTAAACGGGAATCAGGTCGTAAAACGTATGCACTAAACTGAAATAGTTATGAATCTTTAGAATTGAAATAACGAGATATAATTTCCTCGACATGCATTGTGGTGCAAACAGTTCTTAATGTAAATAATGCTACCTTTAAAAAAAACTTAAAGGTAATCCACTATTAAAGTATTTTAATAGGTAAACAGTTTATACAGCGACATTTCTAGCCCTTAAAATCACTCCTTAAGTTTTAAAATCTGTTTAACCAGGTAATCGATAAATTTTAAAAGGTGATTCTGATCTATTATTATTCCAAGCGTAGCGATTTCTGCCTCCCGGATCTTTTGACACCAGTTATATTCTAATTCGATGCCTTTTTCCAAGCTGTGACTTAAAATACGTATGATTTTTTTGTAACAATTACAAAATGAGTCAGGTAAAATGACAGTTTTGAACAAAACCAAAACGAATGACCGAGAAAATGACGCAAATGTTGATGTTTTTTTAAGAAGAAAAAGTTAATTCTGATACGAAACGGTCTTTCCAACGCTGGCTTGGTCATTCCAGGTCAGTCCGGCGACTCTTCCAGTAACAGCACTGGGAACAGCGAGGCGGGGAAGGGCAGCGCATCGCAGGCGGCTATGGCCTGCGGAGCGGATCAGATGCGGCGCTATCGGACGGCCTTCACTCGGGAGCAAATTGCTCGCTTGGAAAAGGAATTTTACCGGGAAAATTATGTTTCCAGACCCAGAAGATGCGAACTGGCAGCTGCTTTAAATTTACCCGAAACAACCATAAAGGTAAATAAAGCGATATGTCCAGTGATGTAAGAAATAACCATAACATCAAATGTAAAGGTAAGTAAGGCAGTGTGGGTTTACCATGATCAAATTAAAAAAGGAGACTTTCATATAACAATAACTTGAGGAAACAACGAGTTTTTACATTTGTTTTAAATCTTTTGGATTTATAATCCATTTTATCCCACAATGCACTTTTCATTTCGCCACCAATAAAATCACTTCGATACGGAGGTTCTGTTGCAAATGTTGCGTTGTTCGACTTTCTGTCAGTTCTGCTCGGTCACAATTTTTAATCCCAGCACAGAACGATCTGCAGATCATACTCATGAATACGGCTCCCGAAGAACAAAAAAAATATATATGATTTTCAAAAAAAATTGAAATGAAAGCTCTGTTTTCATGAATACGATTGAATAAATAATAAAAAACGACAGTGAAGCGAATGCTTGTAGGTCAGGATCTGAAATGTAACCGTGTAACTCTAAACGGACCTGTTTACCCGCAATATGACCATGTCGGAGACCAGAAGGGGCACTCGGCAGTGCAGCGCCTGCGCTCTTATCCGAGCCGGGCCCAAGGTCCGGTCCGGCGGCTGTACAGACCCTGCGCTGCTGACCGCAGACCCGCTCTGTCTGTCGTAGGTGTGGTTCCAGAACCGGAGAATGAAGGACAAGCGGCAGCGCCTGGCCATGACTTGGCCCCACCCTGCGGACCCCGCCTTCTACACCTACATGATGAGCCACGCTGCGGCCACCGGCAACCTGCCCTATCCCTTCCCGTCGCACCTGCCTCTGCCCTATTACTCGCACATGGGAGTGGGGGCCGGCTCGACCTCGGCGGCGCCTTTCAGCTCCCCTCTGAGGCCTCTGGACACGTTCAGAGTCCTGTCTCACCCCTATCCGAGGCCTGAGCTGCTCTGTGCTTTTCGACACCCGTCTCTGTACCCCACCCCCGGCCACGGACTTGGCGGCGCAGGGGGCAGCCCGTGTTCCTGCCTCGCCTGCCACAGCGCTCAGCCCAACGGCCTGTCCCAAAGGTCTTCGGGAGCAGACTTCACCTGTTCATCCACTAGTAGGACTGATAGCTTCCTGACCTTTACACCTTCCGTGTTGAGTAAATCCTCATCAGTCTCTCTGGATCAGAGAGAAGAAGTTCCTTTAACCAGATAAAACTCAGGTTCTTTCATGTAACGCGCCGGCTAAGGGTGCTCGTGAGACTGCAGCAAGCTCCCTGACGAGAAATGACTTATCGGTTTGTGGCCCGACGCCAAGATGGGACGCTTGCTAGGACGAAAATGACACCGTAACAAAAATAATAATGATCATGTTTATCGGAGAAGCCCTGTTACGTACACTTGCTGCCCAGAGGAATGTAAGAAATAACAATAATAACAACACGTAAATCTCAGGCTTGTAAACTGGGTTGCACCTGCAAAGGAAGGAATCGCAATTGCTTGTGAAAAAAACACGTCCATCAGCAGTTAGTGTCAACACACCGAGTACCACTATCAATGACAATACGCGAGGTTATGAAAGTTCATAAGGGGGGAAATAAACTGAATAATAAATGCCATCACATTGCCATTCTTTTTTAAGAGGAAAATCGCTTGGAGTAAGAGGAGTGACGGACCTACAAACCATTACAGAGGGAGGGACGGAGAATCAGGAAAACCGTGGTCAAAGCTTTATTATTGTTGTTTGTCTTTCATTCTGTGTCACACGGTGTTCAATAGGCTTTCTGGGTTCTGATAAAATGACCTCTCCTTCCCCCTTTTCTTCTTTAACAAGGGAATATGTTAACAGACTGTGGAATCTAATTATTTGTCCTCTAAAGCCTGTGTCCTGGTATACGAAGCAGAAATGTGCAGATGCTGATAAAATTAGCAAGTGATATATATGTAAGGAGGAATTTTGAATGTTGAATTAATGATAATACTGTGAGCGCAGAGACTTGCTGCCAAACGTTAACAAGCCGCCATGGGAAAGGATTAGGTCGGAAGCGCGAGAGCTCCATTGGACAATCACATCCTGCAAATTAGGGCAAATGCTATCTGCCTGTCTCATCTCGCCTCCACGTCAGACTCCTCTCCGTCATTTCTTTACACCTCTGCAGAGGGTTTATTGCATTGTTTTTGTGGAATAATTTATTAAGTTTTTTTTTTGCCTGATATTTATTATTTCTTCAATTCTGAAGTTTTTTTTTATCATGTGGTATATGTCCCTTGATTTTATTTTTTTCCTTTGGGCGTTTTGCACTGTTGAAACATCATTTTGTTATGCCTGTAACTGACTCGGTTATTCATATGGGGTGAAGGAATGCTAGACTCATGGTCACTAGGATATTTAATTTCCGCTTCGGAGCAATGTTCACTGAATTTAATATTGTCATAAAATTGTTTTAATCTGTTATCATTTTGCAATAAACGGCATTATAAATGAACACATCGATTAAATGTTTAGAAAATCATTTCTAATTTCTCAAACTCAGTAAAACAGGTTATTATTCGTATTTTTACTCCTACTCCCTTACAAATTATTTCAATTAATTTCTTTATATTTGTAAATTGCGTTGATCAAAACACTTTGATAATCTAATGGTGTGATATGTTAAACTATATTAAACACTTTACAATTTGTGATGAAAATGAACGATGAAGAGCTATTTATTTTTTGGAATGATCGCTCCTGAACAGTTTCCGGTAGTTATAATCTACTTTTGAGCATCGAAACAGTGTGATTTGTAAGCATTTGTTTCCGACAAACCATATTAAATTAAAATTGCAGCGCTGCTTTGCTAGACCCGAGAATTCACAGCAATGCATGTTTTATATATATATATTATGTGCCATTGTTTGAATTTCTACAAAAGTTCTTACCATTCAGAATATCTGTACATTCTGGCGAAGTAAAAACCCTTTCCCCAACTGATCCAGATCGCCTGTCTTAAAATTATATTGTACAACACCGCTCATTGATCATATCAAGAAATTGTTTGTGACAGTTAAATGGCTCCGCCGCTGCCGTAATAAAGCTATATTTTCTTGGCGTTAGCAGTTAATAGGGAAAGCAAAATTAGATGTCTTGAAGAGATATTGGAATGTAAAAGATCGATGATCCGTCCTCCCGCAATCAGCAGTCTTTAATTGGCCGTATTTTCTGGGTAATTGAACCACTCTCTCTGCAAATTGAAGCTTTCTGAAAAAACATTTTTTTTATTATGAAATGTAATCTATTTTCTACCTAGTTATGGTCCTTTACTAAAAAAAAGTACCTCTTACAGAACTTCGAAGGTTCTATTAGCAAGTGTTTGTTAGGTTTGTGGATGTGAACGATAAATTCCGTCCATACGGTAACTCCTATTGTCTATCTGGTCATTACGTGTCATTGTAATGATGCAACGATTCTTTTTTCACCAGCCAAACATCGGTCAGAGAAAATATCCCTGTTAGATTTTGATTGATTGCCTTATTAACTCGTGTTCTTGTAAGTGTGACCAAGCTGATTAAAATTCGTATGTTTGGAACAATGTTCCGTTTAAGCAACTAAGTAAAATAGGATTAGTAATACATAACTTGTTAAACCAGGTAATTAGAATCAGTGATGCTACAAAAACACTATGTTGAAAAGGGGAAAATACTAAAGCAAGTAACAATAATCTGATAATTAACGCGTGTGTTGAAGTGTAATTATCTCATTTTAGTCCGTAGGATATCGTTGGTGTTTCAGTTGCTATTGCCAAGTTCGTCTTAATATCTGCCTGATACATCAGCATGCTTCTTTGTTACATTATGATCATTTCTCTGACTCCTTGTTGAACCTTAGGCACACTACTAAAAAGGCTCTAATCAGAAAGAACACCTTACAACATGTTGTCGCTTTCAACTTGAGTTTTTCAAAGCACAGCCTATCATCAATGAACCCAGACTAGTGAGTTTTTACTTAGTGTTTGATCTTTTTAATTACTACTTGTTATTCTGGTTGAAAAACGTGTCCTGAGGATTTTAATTACTCGAATCCTTAAAACTGTTATTTTATTTCTTATCTTTCCACTTTTACTATTACTTCAACCTAAGATAAAATCGAGGGTTCATATTTTAACAACCTTTTTCAAAACAAAAATTAAAAACGAACTGAAAGGTAAAGATTTATCTTGAAGTTATTTCCTGCATTATGAGGGCTGCTTGGGAAAGACTTGCGATTTCAACTTTAACGCTAGATGTGTGACACTTCGCTTTCGTAAATCGTGTGTTGAATGCCACGTACTAAAAAATCACATCATTCAAGAGAATTCGGACTTAATTGGAGTAATTCTAGATAGTAAACATCAATTTTAATCTTTTTTCACTTCATATTAAGAATACACCATTAGCAGGAAATAGATCCTTTTCTGTTTGTCAGAAACAATTTTCCGCAGCTGCAAATTTTGAAGTTTCCTGGGCCTATGGATTATATTCACGTATTTAAGACAAGATAAACTATTAAACCCTTTGCTTTTGAACGTTGTACTAAAAAATATAACTGTATTTCACCTCTTAAACATTCATAAGAACGCTTTGATATTCGTGATGTGTAGCTGTAAACCACACACATCAAGACAATCACCTCTACTAATTTATATGCGGTATAATGTTTTAGCGGTATAATGTAAGAGCAGGCTAATAGCTGCGGTTGATAGAAACCTCCCAATCCACCAATTGCTGGTTAACAAAGAGAAAACGAAAGGTCTGCAGAGAAATACTTGCTTGTATTGCAGCTGTTCGATTGGCCCTGTTAAAGCTGCGGTGTTTAAATCGTGTTACATTCTAATTTAGAGCCAGTCTCGTTCCGACAGACTGAGGAGCGTGAATAGACCAATCACACCTTAATGATGATGAATGGGAAATTAATTCAGATACAAGCAAGACAATTTAGGCCTTCATCTGTTTAAATAGCCTTCCAATATAATTTGGAATTGGAGGTCACAGATTCAATCAATCGGCCAGGCTTGTGAAAGTCATATCCTATAGCATCTTTATCAACATTATTTATAGCGCACTGGAGACAGCAGTGCTGGCTTGGGAACTCAGTTTAAAGGGAACTGCTTCTGACAACCAGCAGGATTGTGTAAATATCTCTGAATTTACCTTCTTTTCAGAGAATATCTTAAATGATGCATTACCAGCCTGTCTTCCAGACCCACCGCCTCCGTACTCCAGTTAGAAGAATAAACATATAGGCTATATATACACTATATTTCTCGTTTAGTGTATTATTTTAAATTGTTAAGATAAAAGATGCAAGTATTGCATTGCGTTGTGATATTGCATTGTGATGTCAAATGGAAGATAGGAAGAGCATCAATACAGGACCGAAATATCATATTTTTCTTACAGTACTACTGATAGTCTGCTGCTTTCGAATGAAGATTAAATCGTATGACAGATTGTTGATGCTTGCGTTGGACACATATCTGAAAGGAAATAACCTTAACGAGTACGCACTGACCGATACAACACACATGCGACAGGAGAACTTTCGATCAATATTTCAAGTTTTTAGCGTTTGATATAGTAAAGGATGTAATTGCTGTTATGACTTTTCCAGTCTGTCGTTAACAGAAGCACGTTTCTGTGTTACATTCAAACAGAAATAAAGCAATCGCGATCCGAACACAACTGTGGACGAACAGGGTACACGGATCTTTGAGAATATAATCGCAAAAAACTAAATATTGTAATTAGATTTTTTAACGTATTTGCATACATTGTTAATAAAACACTTATTTTTCTAACTTTAAAGTTAAATATTTAAAACACGATTGACATCACCCAAAATGCCTTATAACATAGCTCGACTCAGTTCAAAAAACAAAGACAAATGTCAAACATCCACTGGTATCGTATTGTGCGGCGCTTCACCCGGCAAACTTCCATGCACTAAACATATTGAAAGATTGCTCTCTTTCGACGTGTACGGTCTAATCTGATGTTTAGTTTATAATTGTGTTCTATTGAATATAAACTATTCACTCTTGAACAATACAGATACTCCACTCAGGTTTATATATAATTTATATAATTAATTCTAGTGGTCACGTAAATCACTATATTATTTGAGTCGTTTCGTGAAATCTCGACTCTGTGCTTCCAGGGACTGTGGGTATCTGATTGATCGTTTTGGACGTAACATTAGGAAAAGGCTCGTTCTTAATTTCAATCCAGAGCTCGATTAGTTTGTTTACTGACTGAAACCGAAAGCAAGTTTACGAAGTTACACGAAGTTAATTCGCCACAGCGCCGGAGGCTGTGCAGCCGGTGCGAAGCGACAGGGTTCTTGGTGCACCGATACCACCGGTCACGGCCGGCAGGGCAGGGTTTCTCTATGGAAAGACACAGGCTTGATTAAAACAGTATCTAAAACAGTATCTGATTAAATTGTAAATGCCAGTTTATATCGCAATTCTCATTTTGCGAAAGTTATTATATTCGTTTTTTACTCTGATAAAGCTACACTGAGAAAATCATCGTATCATCATTTAAGCTACAACCTACAACAGGTTATCAAACATTTATCAATTTGACCTATAAACACAGTTACATACAGATTATACAAATCATTTCGAGTTAACTTCCTTAAAAAACATGACTGTAAGAAATATATTAAATTAAAGCAAGAGAATGAGGGGATTAGGAGTTTAATTCTCACAATGAATCGTGATCACAGGCGTTAAGTGCGGTTGTGTCGCACGATAAATACATTTTGGTAAAAGGTTCGATAGACATATGTAACTGTTTTTACTGTGGGGGATTCATGTCCTCAGAACCCTCCCCCAATGTATTCCCCTATTCTGCATATTTAACAGTGGTATGTGAGCTCTGTATTAATTGATGAAATTCAATTAATGTAGTAGGCAGGTTAAGAAGAGAGGGTTTCGTTAAAACCTTTGACGCTGTGTAGTCCGGTATTTGAGTACTATTATTTATAAGGCAGCCTGTACACTTTTTTCCACATGATTCAAGAACACTCCACCAAACGTGTTACATATCGGATATGTTCTTTTAACTGTACATCTTAATAAAACAGGGAGAAAAACAGACTGTAACCTCTGAGAAACAGGTCACTATAGTTAAGAAATACAAACGGCTATACAATACCGTTTAAGCTTTATTACAATCAACAAACCATCTAATGAGAAATTGTGTAAGATACTGTAGCTTTAAATTCAAAAAAATCCAAATTAACGTATTTTAACGCAGTGCTGTGCGAGAGAAGGGGCAGAGAACGTTACAGCAGATTCTTTCAAGATGATTCATTATAGATTGAAGACACGATATTATCAAAACGTCAAGAATAATGTATTCTCTTATACCCTGTAGTATATACCCTATATACTGTATAAACATTGTGATGTGCAAGGCTGTTCTTTATAAAGTAATCCTGTAAAACCTCATTCTATATAAGTACTGTATTGTAGGTTATATTATCTGTACAGTTACTGCAGAACTGATAAAAACATTACACACAGTAAAACTGAAGTGTTAGCAGACTTGTTTAGTTTATATTTACAAAATGTTAACTACAAAGAAATTCTTAAATAAGTGAAAGCAATATTTATTTAATTATTCCATCTTCATTAGAAAAAAATGTTTTTTAATTTGCTGTGACAAGAGGCCAGGAACATAGACTCACTCACTATAGGATATGAAAGCTGTTATGCATGATTTAATAGAATGTCATATTTTCTGTCACTTAATTATTCAATTAATAGATCATTTTGGATAATTTGTTCTACTTATTTACTTCCATTTATTATAATATTTTGTAAAACCTTATCCATCCCCAAACTGAAAGTCTTTTGCAGGTCATTAAACATGGCTAATTTCCCACTCTTCACAGATGTAAAAGAGGAAATATAGTTTGAGACCAGGCCTTCAAGGTCATGATTGTCTACACATGGAGATGCTGTCAGGAAGAGCTGAATATGTCTTCCACAGGGAGCAGGGAAACTAAATGGTGCTAATATAATTGTGCTCAGTCTTTTATTTCAGGGCCTGTCAGATCAGCGGCAGAATCTGCCTCCTGCCATCTTAAAAATATTGAGAATATTGTCTCAAGCTTTGTGTTTCAGATGCTTCAGCGCTTGTTCATGGGGATTATTCGCCATGCACTGACTGCCGTGTCTTCACTGTTGAACTGCTTCTGTCTTGCAGTCACTAAACTCTGAAGCAATAATTCTTAGTGCTAAAAAGGGGTGGTAATGAATTGATTCTTCTGTCAGATTCAGCTGCACCTGTTTAGATTTCACAATATTTTTCACTGCGTATACACCCAGCCTGTAAATATCAGCCTGCCGTTCTGACCCTCTGGGGTGACCAAGTGACAGCTAGATCATTTAATTTCTGTGAATAAAATTACATAAATAGAACATACATTTGATCACTGGCTTTCCCAGTAATTCTCTTTGGAATTGTTGTGCATGTACTGCATGTTAAGAGTCACATCACTTTTAATTGTGTATGGTATGGTGTTAAATGCTACACAATTTAATTTTGTATGGTATTCTGTTTAACCCTCACCAGTTAAATAGAATAATATAGTTTATATTACTTCTAGCACAAAAACCTTAAGTGGAGCAGTGGCTCTGTGGCTAAGGATCTGTGGCTGGAAGGCTGCCGGTTCATATCCTGCTGCCGGCAGAAGAATCCTACCCCGTTGGACCCCTGAGCAAGGCCCTTAACCCCAACTGCTCCAGGGGTGCTGTATAAATGGTGGAACCTGTGCTCTGACCCCAAGTTTCTCTGCATGTCTCATGGAGAACAAGTTGGGGTATCTGAAAAAACACATTTTTAATACAAGAACTTGTATATGGCCAAAAAGTGATCTTATAATTTAGACCAGGGGGTTATTAATCATTTCCGATGTCCTGTGGGATCAGAAAATAGAGAAAATTCAGCACCATGGACAGTTACATGGAATATAACTGATAACTGATGACCTTTAGTGAAAGGATACCTAAAAGGAGATTTATAAGCACACAGCAAAAATGCATGTATGATAGTAAAATCAGTGGGCAAACTATGAGCCTTCAATAGTCGAGTATCACAAAAACAAAAATGTTACCTTCAGTTGTTCCCAAGACCCAGTTAGTAATAACCACAGAATCTCTACAAAAGCTACAGTCCATAAACAATATGAAAAACAATGGCTTATTTAAACTGCAGAAACTGCAGAAACATGGATATACTGTGCATGCATTCTCCTCCTTTTTTAACTGATTCCTTTAAGTTCTCTAGACAGTCAAGACTGTTGCACAAAAGCGCTAAGCCATTAGATAGATAGACAACCCAGAAGGAAACTCATGTTGGTTTGCAAGCAGAAGTAGTACAAAAAGCTACAAAAACATTACACTCTAACGTCTGGTGTGACATTACAGACGTTGACCACAAAAATAAATTTAAGTCTAGGAAGGCCAGCCTCACCACAGACAACATGTGGAAAGTCATCTAAGTGCAAGGATGACGATCCTACAAGATCATTTTTGTAGCTACAGATCACAGTCCCATCTGACTCCAAACTGTGTTGTTTATGTAGAAAAGCAGCCTGATGTTGTCATACACTGGGTGTCTCCCTGCTCCCTGCCACAAAATGAGGTCAAACACATGAGTGTCATGGACAAGAAGACCAACTGGTGTAATGCCAGGATTGAAGCCAGTACTAGAATCTGTCAAGCTGTCTTGCGGCTGGAATAAATGGACGTCTACTCACACTTGTACGAAACAAGGCAGGTTGAGTGTAAGAAAAGGAGCTCAAGAAAGTGTTGACAGTGTATCTGTCACGCCCTCTGCAGCCAGGGGGCGCTCCTTCTCTGTCCTGTCCCTAGTTTCCGGTCTGCTGTTCTTCCTGTCCCTCTCTTTTCCTTGGGCTATATATTTCCGGGTCTTGCACTCTGTCCTCGCTCAGCATTGACGTTCGGATGCCCTGAGACCCGCCTAGCACCAGGGCGCCCCACGTCTGCTCCCTGAGGGCATAGGTTTCTATACGGCATTCCTGAACTCTTTGCACTAATGAGCCCGGGCCTTTTTCCCGTCTCGCCACTACGCATATGGGTCTTTTTCCGCTCTCCTGCTCCCAACGGTTAGTCCCTTTGGATGTCCGTGACAGTATCGTGTCGACTGCAATCTCCTTAACAGGAACAACAGGCTAGGGACAAACAGTCTGAAACAGTCTGCTTAGAGAACCCAAAAGCCAGGCTTGTTTAACCCTTGTCTGGTGACCTGAGTGTAGGACAACATCAGGAAACAAGTCTTGAGAATGGTTTGAGGCAAGGAATGGGCAGAGAGCAGAGTGGAGGTGATGCAGAAGAAAGGGATCTTGTGTGCCCAGTAGGTGGTACACAGAATTTTTCTGCAATGTTGCAAATGTAATGAACTGAAAGCTGCCTGGTGTTGCTTGGGGACAGTGAACACAGTCACACAAGAGCACTAACCTAGATAGAGAGATGAGATCACTAAGCTTTACACTATTACACAGTATGTGTAACATATAGTAAAACAGAGTTGCTACTTCACATGAATTAGAGTGATTTATAATGTCTTTCCTTGTGAAGTGAGGGCCTTTGGAATTATTCAAGACATCATTTATATTTAAACTACCCATAGGAGCTATGTTGTAATGGTTATAATGATAATCACAAATGTTTAAAAAGGGAGAAGTCAACAACGGGAAACTCCCTTGGGAGATGCAAATTTCTGCTCTCTGTAGAGCAATGACATTTTTAGATCCAAGGTGCCTGCATTTATTTCACAGATAAAGCTTGACAATGCAAAGCTGCTGTTAAATAACCTATACTGTAACTATACGCACTTTGGCATAAGCCCCTTGAATATGCCAAACAGGAGCAGAGGGTATTTTGCTCCTCAAGAAAACTTTTTGAAATAAAAGGATGTAAAGGAAAATATACAATTTTCTATTTTGATATGCATACATATTTTGGCTAATCATATACATAAGTATCATCAGCAAGATCCACCAATAATAGGTATAGCTGTCAAGAAACAGAATTATAATTTCTTTTCTCGCAACTCAGAGTCTGAAATATTTCATCTTTCAGACACTACAGAATGTCCTTCTATCCACTGCATTATTTTCATGCTTCAACACTGGATATAATATCACACAACACCCTCCTGCTACAGGAAGAGGGTGTTTGTTTGAATGGCGTCACAAGCAAGCAGAGGTGAGGGCCAGCGGAGCAGTATATTATAACTGAGACATTGCATAACACAGTTTTTCTGGAAAGATGAGATTATACAGCATTAAACTCTTTTATAATTCTAATTACAAGCTTGACAGCAGGTTTCCGCTGGGAAGACAAAACTTGGCAAATTAAGTGCTTCTACCGAATACTGGCTGTGCAATCCATGATGGGCGGATCAAAATGAGATTTATTCTCACCACCTGCAATATTCAGAGAAATTAAACTTATTGTCTTTGAAGATAGCAATGTCTGAGGCCACGCTGACCTTATTTGGGGCCTGAGGGATTTGAATCACCGAACACAGAGAGTTAAAGCATGGAAAAGGCAGGTGGTGGAGAGAACACAGGCGCAGGCAGTCTCACCACCCGACTTGGCTCAGGGCCAGCAAAGACATGTGTCTTTCATTTAACCTAAAGAAGGAAGAGAGAGTTCCTTGGCCTGCATAACCCCTGGCCAGGTACAGGAGACCCAGACAACCAAGGTGCCCTTTCCTGCACTGAGCAGTAAGTTGATTGAATGTACTGCTTTTCATAACAGCATGCAGGTGCAACAGCATGGACAAGCCTCTGACCATATCAAGTCTTAAGGAAAAGTGTAGAAACAAATATATAAATACCAGATACATAATAACATTCCTTATACTTCCTTAAAAGACTGGATACAGCTCTAATGCTAACAGCTGAACTTTACTATTAGAAGCACAACCAAGATATTTCAGCCGTTCTGGGGGTATTAACAGTAGAACTGTTGCACTAACAGTATACTTTTAGCATTACAAGTAAAACTGCAGTTTTAACAGTAGGACCATGGTATCAAAAACAATACTGACTTTTGAAAGGTATATGATTCCAAGATATTTTCAGCTCTAGAAATCTGCATCATGTAAAATAGAGATCAGAATAAGAGCGCATCTCATGCAGACCTCTACTCCCAGTTACACTCCCAGTGCTTGACTTCAGCTATTGTTTCCACACGGACTTCTTGGTTGTGCTTATTGGAAACCCTTCACACATCACACATGTACGTTCTGATTTGCGTTTAGCTTATCGTTTTGATTAAATCCAGACCTAGTTATTAAAGGACAGGCTCTAATATTATCCACAGTAATAAAGCTATATTGTTGGGTCATAAATAGTTTTTAGTATATTTTCTTGTTACTTATTAACGGATTACTTTTTATTTCTAAAGTTACAAATAATAACTACATATATTCCTATTTTAAAGTATGAGTCTGTGCATGCTGTGCATAGCATGTTCTTCAAAGTGCTTTAAACTATGTATTTTCTAAAATTACTCCCAGACTTTGAATAAACATGCAGCTGCTCTGAGAGTTTGATACATACCATAACAAACTATTTACTTCCCTGTATAATTCCATTGGACAGTCAGCTGCATGCATAATTATTTGAACCTTTCTCTGTTAATATAATTAATGCTTTAATTATAATCTGTTAACTGTTGTATCATTCATATTGTTTTTTAAACAAAAATGCAAATGAGAGAAAAAAGTCATATTTCACGTCTGACATACACATTGAGATACATATGCAATTCTGGACACTTTTAGAAACTCTTTCTGTTTCTCTTTAAAGAACATAGATTCTCAAGAGGCTACAACAACACCAGGTGTTGGAATTAAAATTCTATTAAAAATAGGAGGATGTGGATGAAATGTAAGAAATAATTAGGATTGGGGATAATTTCCACGTTACTCCTCAGCAATGATCTTGCCCAGACCAGAGGCTGTTAATAAATTACACCAGCAGGCATTTCAGGAAAAACGAGCAGAAGAAAAAAATCAGTTATGTCTACATCTTACTGATGTTATTTACTGTATCTTGTTAAGTGATATTAACTATTCTTTAAAAAAATAAGCATTCGTGCATTTATCACTGTAATATCAAATTAATGTTACAGCAGTTTGATCTCATTTAAATATATAACTAACCAGCAGCTTGGACAAACACAAACATTAACCAGTGTGGTGCTTTTACGCTTTGTTCTTGGTCTGTTTTGTCTGGAAAACACTGTCTCTGACCATGTATTGAACATTATTATCTTATGGGTAGCTGCGTCAGCATGCGTAGGCTGCAAAGGAACAAGTAATAGGTTTATTCCATGCTGAAAAAAAGAAGAAAGAGAACACAACGTTTCGGCCGTGGAGCCTTCTTCACCTGAAGAAGGCTCCACGGCCGAAACGTTGTGTTCTCTTTCTTCTTTTTTTCAGCATGGAATAAACCTATTAATTATTATCTTATGGCCATCACCTTTTTTCCTTTCTTTTCCCTCACAAAAAAAATCTATATGAAGTCTCCACTCCAGTGATAATGGTCATATGTTATAGCCTTCTATTGGTACCACTGAGAGCTTCAGAAACTAGAAGCCAAAGGATCAATAAAACAGATTTTCCAACATGAAAAAATTGGAAAACCCTGAGTTACATGGACTAAAGAATACTTTGGACAGAGTGGCTGTGAAACAAGGATCCTTGTCTTTTCAGATGACTTGTCAGAACAGCCACTGCAGTGTTAATGGCACAACCTTTTCCCAATAAGGGACATTCTTTGCAATTTCAAGGTTTTGCGAACTTTCTGCTATTATTTTAATGAGCAAACAGAAGAGTAGCGAAGGAAGAAAGATGTTTTGAAATGTGAAATTTGAACTCATTAACACAAACCCATATAATTAAAATATTGCCCAAGAGTCTTCTATGTACAGTATCTTCTGAAATTTTCCACTCAGATTCTCCTGCCTGAAGATGAAGAGCTGTTGCTTGGATCACAGTGTGTCTCAGCCTTCATTTAAATAAGAGCTTGAATCCTAAACCATGAGGCTGAGCAGTTTCCATTCAGATACTTCATGCAGAGAGAGTTTCTTTTACAGCATTTCACAATACAATTCTTAGGTGAAGAAGAAGAGAACGATCAACTGATATACTTTTCAGATCAGAAGAATATTGAACGAAAGCTTTTCTTAAAACTTGCTCTTTTGTCTTGTGCACCAATTCAGACATGCTTAATGGAGTATTTTACGAAGGTCTTTATGCTTCGTCTTTGTTTATGTAGTAAAACATCATTTACAAGCTGTCTTTCTTCTACTTTACTGAAAGTTCCCTGTTGCCCCTCACACAGACTGTACACAATAAAACAAATGACTTTCAGAAGTACACCATGAAAATGTCAATTGTGTTCAAAAGCAGAAAGACCAACCACAATCTGTGGTGATCATGTTAGAGACAGAATTTAAGATCAAAGAATAAAACCGAACTGTTTTGTACAGTTAAGGGCTAGAGGTTTACTAAAAGGGACAACTGTGGCTCTGTAATATAACCCAACATGAGTACATCTGTCACAGCATGTACTCTTACACCTGATTAGAAAGTCATTATAGCATTTTTATGTGTCATTTTCAAGTTTAATTATTTTTGCAGCCTCTCCTGGCCCTCCAGAGCGGAGTTCTCCCATTTCTGCCCCTATACCATTCCAGTATTGTCTGTTTTTAAGCCCGGTTTTTAGAGATCTAACTTGCTGCGCTAAAACAATGAAGTTGCTTAATATGACTTTTTAATTGGTTGCAGCTCCTAGAAAGTTATAATTTCAAGGAACTTGTAGTTCTTTAAAAAAGAAACCTGAAATCTGCAACATCATTAGGCTTAAACAGTGTTACAAATGTCTGATCAGAACTGTCTTAGTTCCTCTGTGGGTGCAGGAGCTGAGAGCTCAGCTAGAATACAAACCAGACGTTGCCTGAAGCTCATCACCAGGACTGGAAAGCCTTGTTCTTCACAGTGGCCCTGCCTGATATACAAACATCACACTCACATCACAGCCTCCCTGTAATGATAATCACTGCCTTTTAATCATATGTACTGTACACTACTATAGAGAATTAATTTACAATAAAAGCTGCTCTTGGTTTCAACCGCTAATACATTTTGCATGGAAGACGACTGAGCCTTAGAGTTTGAAAATCTAAAAATAAGCAGCACTTCAAGAAGAGCTGAAGAAGCTGTAAACGAAGTGATGTTTTACATTATGATTATGAGGTTCACCTGTGGATTCTGAGATGTGTAGTTGAATCTAGTAAGTCCCTCACTCCTCCTTTGTTATATCCTAAATGAAACATCTGTTAAAGAATGAGTAACAAAGTGGTTCCTGTGCTGTACTGAGGAAACCAGCTTTGTGTGCTGTTGGAAAGTCCAGGTAAAACACAAGAACTCCGTTATTAGTAATGTCCTGATAAGTTCATTTTTTTTAACAGTGGTAAATGCTGATGTCCCGTATATTTCTGTTATTGTGAAAAGGGAGGGGAGACTTCTCTTCCAATCAGAGCACAGGGCTCTGTTGAAAAAGTTCAATTCCAAGCAGTTCAGAGGTGGCAGGTGGGAGGATTCAAGGAGCTCAGAGCTGGGATGTGAGAAACTCGCCTGGCTGTTTCACACTGGCTGGGGGTAACAAAAAGAGGTGGCATGTCTTTTTTTAAAAACAAAATTAAGAAACAGCTTAAATACAGCTCCTCTCCACACTGAGGGTCCTCTAAAATGCAACAGCAATGCACAAGAAAAGCTCCGTGGTCATGGTCCAGATTGCTCTCTGGGGATAAGGAGAACAAACTCCACACGTTAAGGCATTACTGGGATCAAAACAACGGAGATGGACAAAACAATTCAAATGTCTCTCTTAGAACACCAGAACAGGAAGCTGCCCTGCCGCTCCAGGTGAACATGAAAACTGCAAAGGAAGAAAAAGGGCTTCAGGTGTTTCTCTTCGAGATTCTTCTGCAAATAAGCCAGAGTATCGGCTTCAGCAACACAGCTGAGTCTCTTGTTCCAGACGCCCATGACCCTTTGAATAAGGACGTTTTACAGTTTCCATGTGTGTGTCCTTGTTCGTGGTTCACTGTTGATGCTGGAAAAATCAATCAAGTTGACTTTGTTGATGCCTTTGAGGATTTTGGATACTTGGGTCAGGTCCCCCATCATCTTCACTGTTCAGGACTAGAAGGGTTAAGCTCCTTCAGCCTCTCGGTTTAGTTAATTCCCTTAAACCCCAGAGTATGTAACATTGCTGCTCTTTACTGGATTGGTGGCAAAGCAGCAACAACTTTTCTTCTCTAATCAAAACTTAAATTCAGCTCTTTCAATGTTATCCAGAGTGGGATATTTGTTTAAGTCCTTTTGTAAGATGATGACGATAATTGTACATAAAACAGTGGTCAAAGTGAAACACTCATGGAGTTAGTGCTTGAAGCCTTCAGATGAGGATTACTGATGTCTGTATTCCACAAATAGTTGCAAAAATTCTTATATCAATCCCTCACACAACTGAATCCTTACTCCATCGTGGAAGGTTTTTTTTAATTTCTGGGGTGCCTTTCAAAGGAGAGACGCTGAGGCCCTGAATCCTTATTGCCCAGCTTTGACAGTCAACACAATGGTCTGTAGCTGTGTGCCCCATTCTAAAAACATCTTGTTTCTTTTCTCAAGCTGTTCTCCAAAACCCCTCGGTTATCCACCCAAGATCGGAACACCGCTGGCTGCCTGAAAACTGTCCTGGAAGTAAAGGGTGTAAGGCACACAAAGTCACACACAGAATTCAGAGACGCTAATTAACTTAGCCAGTACCCAGTGGAAATTCTGTAAGAAGTCTAAAAAAGGCAGAAAGATTTGCAGAACTGAACAAATATTGACCAATTAAAGAAACAAGATTGAAAGACTCACCACGAAACAGCTTTTGGTTTTTATGCAGACAGGAGTCCAACAAAATATTACATTTTGTTTTAGCTCCCAATAAATATATTCCTATATACAGTGTGTTTTCTCTGATTTCCATCCAAAATATTACAAAGCATACAGACTGGTAGAGGAATACTAATGCTGACTGAGAGAGTACAAATATAAATACACAGTGAATAAGGTCAATGATGTTTAAATTAATTTCAAAAAGAACTTTTTTTATGCCAAAGCTTTAATATTTTACGATCTTTTCTCTCCAGCCATTTTCAGTCACTGCCAATTCATTCTGCATTTCATTTTACTTTATTGTGTTCTAACAAATTTCCAGCAACAGAAGAAAAAATGTTGCCTTTCCTTAATGCAGAAAACTAAAGTTCTAGTAGTAATAATGAAAATGAGAGTATTGTATGTTATATTTCATATATCATTATTTTAGAACTATATAAAATTAACAAATATTAGCACCGATAAAGTGTTATCACTAAATACCTTTCCAGGAAAGAAATTATGAAAAATCTTTTAGTCTGATTTGGTTCACAGTAAGGGATTTTCAAGAGTGTTTGAGCTGTAGAGGAACACATCAATTAATTGAACAAATTAATAGGAATCAAAATTTTATCAGGTCAGTCCCTCTATAAAATTTCTCTCCTCAGAAAGAAAATCCTTTAAAACCTTTAAGTCTTCAGGCGTGCTGGCTGTTAGTAGGCCTGTGTTCAGTGCTGCATCCACACCAGCACATGAAGGCTTGAGAACACCAGCTCTTCTGACAGCTTCAAGTTAAGTCAGAGTGTAGGCAATAACTTCAAGAGCACTCCACTGCAACCTACTTCCAGAATTAAAATCCAGAGCTTGAAGCAACATGAACCACTGAGCTGGATTTGGAATGACACCCTACAGGCCCATTTTTAAAATAGTTGCAGGATCAGTTGGTGGAATCGTGCCACCTTGTATTGATTGAGACCATTCCACTGGAACAAATGTAAATTCTGACATACAGTATAGCATTATCCTGTTGAGTGTTTAAATACTCATTCACACTTTGATATGTAATAACAGGCCTCCTTGTTATGAAGAGGGTTTTCACTGCCGAACACGAGAACGGTTTCAAGCAAGTGGAGGCCACCTGGTCCTTCCAGCTTCAGCTGGCAGCGAACTGATCCAACAATCTCATCAAGCTGTTGCTTAAACGCCTTGCACGTGGATTTGTTACAAACTCTGACAACTCTTTGTGTAAAAAAAAATGCACATGCCGGCAGGTGTTCAGACTGACAAAAATAAAAGCCTTAAAATTAAAACACAGATGTTGAGCACAGTTTTAAACTCCTTGACTTTTTTACATTCTGTGCTATTCCTCCTTATGACAATATACGTCCGCAGGTCATTGTGGACAAGGGAGAGGATGAAACAAAAGGCAACAATTTCATCTTGCCCTCTTTTAACCACAGGGCTGATGTCTGGAGGTGTTAACCCAGAGTGAGCTCTGCCTCCAAGCCATTAATTGCACATTGAACGGAGCCTCTGAGTCAGTTGGCTCCACCCATTCATGATCAGAAAGCTTGTTGTTCCCGGAAGAGGTCGTGGCACCATGTGAAGGCACACTGTGACAAGAAGGAAGAAAGGGACATTCCAGTGGCACTGCCTGTCCAAGACCCGCTGCTGCATCCATCTGCACCTGAGACATACGAAACGCTGAATCATCACCCTGGGACTTAGCGCTTGTAAGTGGTAATTTAACTGGAGTTTGCAAATGACTCAGTACTTTATGATGATGACTATGTAACCTTTTCTGCAGTAAAATGTTTTTAACCCCAAAGGCCATAACTAATTAAATTCACAGATCAACATCAATGAAATATGTGCATAGAAATACTTCACTGATCATTGTACCATTAAGTGGAAGCTCTTTTATTGCTTTGTTATATATTATAATGCATTAACGTCTCGACCAAGAGCTGGATTTACTTTAACTATTGATACTGTCCTTAATTTAGGATTGAATTTGCTGTAAATTAGCCATACCAATGAAAATGTCCTCATTTAAAATCTCAAATGATTTTTGCAGACACACACCCTTACATGCAATATGCAGGAATTTTCAAGACACTTCAAGGATTGGTTTAATAATAATCCATCCATTTTCTAGCCAGTTCTTCAACTTCAGGGTCACAGGGGAGCCAGAGCCCATCCCAGCAAGCAATGGGTTGCCTTGTGTCACAAGGCTCTCACAGACACAAACACAGACACACACACACTCACACCAGGGGCAATTTTCCCAGAAGCCAATCAGCCTACCAGCATGTCTCTGGACTGTGGGCGGAAACCAGAGCACCTGGAATAAACCCACATGAACGCAGGAAGAACATGCAGACTCCATGCAGACAGCACCCCAAGCCCAGAATTGAACCCAGGGCTCCAGTGCTGCAAGGGGGGCAAGGAGAACCGTTGTGCCAGCATACCGCCTTATTAACAACAACAGTATTTTCTATAAAAATATTGTGTCAAGTAAGATTTTGCAGGGAGCTGTGTCACTTTTCAATTTTACTTATACTCATAACCCGCAATGAGGAACGATTAGCTTAACAGGTCACTTGGGAGCTGTCAGAGACAATTTTAACTTTGTTAGTGATGAATGCCAAGTTTCTGAACAGTCAGATCTGGTGTCAAAGCACTCAAACTCTGCATCAAATCATGTTTAATTTTCACCTTATGCTGTATTAGAAGATAAGAAATCTCTTACTGAATGGTGACCAGGCCTCCCGGACTGTCTCTGTTTAGTGTGAGATATGATGTGGTCACAGTCAATGCTTGGAAAACAGATACTTCAGTACTACACTTATATCTGTGGCAACCTGCCATTTGTCCAAAGTGAACAGTATATGGAGGAATGAGCTCATGTGATCTACAAATGAAAGGGTGTACCGTGGAATCAAATATGAACCTTCAACTACTATGAACCTCACTGGTCTGGATTAAAGTCTTCTTGAATTCCTTTACAGCTTCTACAGTATTTGCTCATCCTCCTGTTTCTGAATCCTCGCAAATTATATCAGAGTCTAGACCATTCATATAAATCAGCAAGATAAACAGTCCCAGTACAGATCCACGTAGTACTCCAGTGCTTGCATCGTCGCAATTTGAGCTCTGTCTGCACTGCCTGCTAACCATCCAGCAGCTATCAGTCCAAACACGTTCATTACCTTCAATGTTTACCACCTTTCGGTAGGATTTATGAGTGTCTTTAACAAAATCTTCCTGAAAATTTTAATTGTGCTGTATCGTGTAATATGTTTGTATCTGTTACAGCTACTGCTTGTTCAAAAGAACCTAGAAAGGTTTCGAATCAAGACCTAACTTTTCTAAATCCATGATGGCTCTCTCTCAGACCATTAGTGCAGTACAGATGACATAGTCGAGTTCTAATTAATATTCAACTTTGTTGTTCTATTTCTTCCTCAATAAACAAAACTCCCCAGTATAGGATAAAGCCGTTAGAAAATAAGTGGATATCAGCCATTTCTCTTTCATCACCTAGATGTCTTTCATCATCATCTCTGAAACACTTTACCTCACCATTTACTTTCCCTTTTCCTGCTGTGATAATGAAAATAAAATTGTATAATATTAGTCTTCCTTTCTGTCTCATTGCCTTTCTAATATCTTTATTTGTGCTTGCAATTAATTCCATTCTGTTCATTCAGTCCTGCAAATCTTTTTTGAATATTTTGCAAACCCACCGCTTTCCTGTCTTTGACCACCACTTCTGCTTCTCCTGTGGTTTCTGTGTCCCTGGTACTGTCTGAAAGTGCTGCGATTAGTGTCGACTTCGACGTCAGTGACCAGGGAGCTGCTGCCCTGGGCTTTGAGCCTGGACTGTCTGTTAGCAGGCCCTGGTGTTGCTGTGATGTTGGCCTGTTGGGACAGCCACGTACATTAATATTCCACTGCTCACAAAATAAGATAAGATAAGATCACGTTAACCATATACAATTTCTTGCATTGGGAATTGGTCTTTTCGCAGACCCCAGCTTGCTCTCCATGAGACACAGAGACAGGGAGAGAAGCTTGGGGTCTGATCACAGGGTCAGCCATTTATACGGCACCCCTGGAGCAGTTGGGGTTCAGGGCCTTGCTCAGGGGCCCAACAGAGTAGGATTCCTCAGCTGGCTGCAGGATTTGAACTGGCAACCTTCCAGCCACAGGCGCAGATCCTGAGCCGCAGAGCCACCACTCCACCCCCAGCTTCCTGTTCCTGTGACCTCTTCCAAATCAGTCCCTAGATTATATAAATCTTTTCCAATTATGATTAGTGTATTATTTTTTATGAACACTGAAATGAATCAATACCTTTAAAATATGGAGATCCATCTTGTTTACATATTGCATGTAACTTTCAAACTGAGAGCTCAAGAGAGAATTTTTGTAACTTGGAAATTGAAACCTAAGCATATTAAGGAATTTCACTGTTTTTACATTGCTTCTTGGCAAAGTGACTAAAAAGTGTAGATGACATACATTTTATTTTTTCCCTTAAGAAGGACACAATAAACTGATCTATTTTATATATTGACAATGACCTAAAACAAATGTATAAAACATACATTAATGATCTTAATGTATAGCTTTGATTGGACTTAATCTCTTTGTCAGGAATGGATAATAAAATAGAAAGTGAAGTATTTTATGAGTGTTTTATTTAATCTATCAAAAAAACCGTATGGCTATTATTTAACTTTCAAATTTGTTCACATTTGTAACTATAACAGACTCTGAAATAACCTATACTACATGTCTGTACAGCCAATGTCACATTTCTTCATTATTTTCAAGTTTATTTTGTCAGATGTGCAAATAGTATTAAAGAACAGTCCAGCATCCAGTAGTGTTTTAGGTGTAGTTATTGACAAAAGAATGGGACCCATGCAGAATTCACAATTTAAAAATTTGTCCTGCACACCAGCAGAAATACTGTCCTTCAAACAAACCCTGCATCTTTGGAATAAAAGAGTCAAGCGGCTCATTACATAGAATGTTTCCTGTGGACACATGAGCATGGAAAAGCTTCAGATTTTCTTTTACACAATAAATATGTGCTGTTGATACATTTAACTGTCTGCAAGATCCACATCCAGTTGAACAGTGTACCATGCAGGATTAATTTTGCTTTTGTGTCTGATCCAATTAGGAGAGTGGACAGAGTTTCAGGCTCAATGATTCCACATGGATACGACCCAGCTTGTATTGTATACTGCGTAAATGAGGGGGATTTTGGAGAACATGAAAGAGATGAACAGGGCCTGACGAGCCACATGTATCACATTGGTTCCACCAGGCAGCCAGGAGAGGAAAGCAGACAGATCCAGGTCCGTTATCCAGACTGCTGCAGGGTGAGCACCCAGCACTCAACAAACAGACAGTCTGCAGGACTGGGGAAACAGGTGTGAATTTGTTCCAAAGGCCAGCATTTAGGTGGGCATTTGCCAAACAGGAAAAGTTAAGTCTGAAAAGTTTGTCTGATAGGAGGTGAAAACGTTTCCACAGATATTACGACACTGTGATCTGTTTTGTTTACCTCTTAGTGGGCTCTTTCAAAGTTCATTTATGGCTTTTTATCTCTAAATCAAACTCCATAAATCTGTGCTGAGAAGAGGGAGGGCAGGACAGCCTGCTGAGCAGTGCTGTGGCTGCCTGTGAGTGTGAGCTGTCTCTTAAGCCTGGAGTCACCGATTTGGAACTGCTGGTGCGGCTCTGAGACTGACATCAGATCAGAAAACTGTCTTTTCTCTGTGAGGATGGTGAAATGAGTCAAGTGAAGGGGAGGAGTTTTATGAACATGTTTTGTTTGCAATTCCTTCCTAATGGACAACAATACACCACTTAGCTCACCAGAGGCTAATGGAAATTTTATAGCTTTGTCCTACAGAGCACATGACCTTCTTCCTCTGTCTTTATTTCTGTCTTTCAAGTCCAGATAAGCTGCATGTGGCCATTTACCTCAGGTAGAGGAAGAAAAAGGAGACCAAAAGGATTTAAGCCCCCTCTTCCCTCTCCCAGTCCTCTCGATTTCACTTTGATCATTGTGTCAGAACTGAATTTACAGTGCCACTCTGGCCTCTTTCCTTTTGTGCCTCTCCAAATATAAAACCTCCAGAAATCAATGATGGGCCGTTAAAATACAGAGTAGAGTAACATCCAGCGAACACCAAATTAATGGTCTTTGCTGGATAAATGGCTGTAGATTTCAGCATAAAAAAGATGAAAGATTATGTCTCACGCAGAGCGAAACTTTTAATAACTCAAAATGACTTTCCTTAATGGGCTTTATTCATTTTAATCATTATAGTGTCAATGATGATTATAGCCTTATTAGATTTCAGTGATTGAGAGACCTGTTTATGACAAGCCCTTCTCTTCTGAGAGGAGCATCTCAGTCAGTGCTGCCCTGACATGCAGTTTTATTATCAGAAGCCAAGGGATGTCAGACAAATTTCAATTAATATTTTTTTGTAGCTTGCTTTCTCCTTTGTGACCCAGGTCACCAGACATGGGTGATTCAGGCCCTATGAAGAAAGAGTGAGAGCTAAAAAGAAAGAGGATAGGTAGTTTGGAGGAGCGAAAATACTCTCTTCAGAGGAGCAGAGGTGAAAAGGGAGATCTCTAACAGATTCTTTATACTGATGAGGGCTTGGGAGACAGGCCAGCGGGCCTCACTGAGAGTCTTCCCCTAGGTTAGCTTTTCCAACAGTATGAGAGCAAAAATAAGCATGGAAAGACATACCGCTCACTTAGGTGTTTGAATGAATTATGTGGAAAAAAAACCAAGACATCCTTCAAACAAAGTCATTCGTCTCAGACAAGCAATGGAAGACACACCCAAGGAGAGCAGCTTCTTGCAATTTGCAATCCAACAGGAAAAAAACACCCAAATATATTCTTGTCTACTCTGGTAATGCTTCTACAGTTTCTGGTTATTTTTTTTAAAGAAATGAGAGGTGTACTTTTTCAGAATTGTATTTTAATGTTTCAAAAACATGTCTAAAGCACAATCTGAATGACAGGGCTTCACTTACTATCTCTACATATCTCTACATCTTACATTCTTCACTATCCTGTAGTTGTCAACACATGGACAGGCTAACAAGACATGATACCATAATGAAGCTCTTTATATAATTTAGTTTTACTCTTGGTTTTAGTGAATTTGCTGAAGAAGTTTTTCTTTCTTTTGTCTTCTTTTAGATGTGTTTGCTGTGTGTGATTCCACAGTGCTTTGTGCAGAAAGCACTCATAAAGGAGTCGCTGGGTGACGGAGATTACAAACCAAGAGGACAGCCCTGAAGGGCTGTGAAGGGTTAATTAAGATTTCAAGGTGTAGTCTTAATTCATTGTGGTGACAATGGCTTTGTCACACTTAATTGTTATTTTATTGCTCTCAATTGAAGGTTTTCACAGAATCTCACAGAATTTTGAAAATCGGAATAAGCACTGGCAACAGAGTGACCTGAATGCAGCTCAGCAAATCACAGTTACTTGATATTTCCTGGGGCACTACGTCGGGTGATGGCAAATCATTGTTAAAGATGCTCTGGTAAGTGTTCACAGTCATTAGTGAGGTAGGAAGCCACTACTGCCTTCTCTCAGTCTTCCTGTAGGATCTGAGAGTCGGAGACTGGCCTCCCAGCCAGACAAAGACAATATTTTCAGACCAGCACGGTCCTCACTAACAATGGTTTTTGCAGACTGGCGTTTACTACCTGTTAAGCAGCAAAAATATCTGGTTGATTTCATAGTAGTGATGGGAAGAGGGCGTAGTTGTAGGTCAGAAAGGCTACAAACAGGAAGAGACCATTTGGCCTTTTTAGATCATTTGGTTGCTAGCAGCTGAGTTACTAAAGACCCCAGGGCCCTGTCCATTAGAGCAGAGGTGCTACCCTGGTTGCTTGGCTTGTGCAGTCTGGCCTCCCGACTTTCTCTCTTCTCCCCCTGGAGCTGCTGTGTGTCACCCAGCTGGGGGAGGAGTAGAGTGGCTGGTGAGTTGGGTCCCCTCCTGTATGTTAAATGCTGTGGATCCTTTATAAATACATAATTATTATCACAGCTGCTCCAACATTTTTATTGGAATACTTTCAACTTTTTCAGTATTTCCCTATTACACATGTCCAACTTCCAGGGTTCATAACATTCTTCACTGCTTCTTCCCCTGCTGTGCTGGTAAATATTTAAAGACAATTTAGATTGTTTTATCTTGGAACACGCACATCCCGGATGCACTCACCAAAACAGATAAATGCACTGTAATAAAGTGACAAAGTGTTTTGTCCTCAGGAGATCTGTGACATATCTGCTGGCATTCAAAGTTATTAAAATAAACATCACAGAATTTTAACATATTCTTGTTCTCTAAATAAGCGAAAGAAGATTTTTATGGTGATGGACAGACAGATGACTAGACTGTTAATGGTCTTTCTGTTTCTGTTCAGTGGAGGTGACACTTAACTGTATTAAGCTATGTGTGGAATCAATTTATGCATACAGTGATTCTGAGTCACAGGTTTTTTTTTTCTTGCAGGTACAGTATATACCACATTCTTACCATATTCCCGAATTGATTCTTTTCCTTTGCCCCATTTTCAGTGTGTAACTTGTCCATCCTTACACCTGATCGTGCCCCAATTTTCCACTCATTTGTTTCAGAATGAGGGCTTCTTTAAACACCTCATTGAAGGTTTAACAATTTTTTTAGAGATTAACAGCACTCCTGAAATTAACCCTCACTCTTTATGGGGTTATGGGAGGTTACTGAAAGCTTCATTAAAATCTTGTACAGCCTTTTCTTGTCTGAACCCAAATAGTAATGAGCGAACTTCCTTGTTAGAAACTATAATCCTGAAGAAGAAGAAGAACAAAAATGTCATATCCAGGAAAATAAGACCAGACATCCGTTTGCACTGAAAGCAGAATAGTGCAGCCTAAGACTAAAGCAAAATGAGCGCTTAGCTTCTACTGACGCAATCAAAGACAACAACGACATTGTGCTCCCAGTCCTGTACATGTCAGTGAAGACTCAGGACTTCACGCACGGGCATATTGAAGCCAGCACACTTATAAGCCAGCATTAAAGCAGTTTGCAACCCTCTGGAAGTGCCTCAGCTAACTCCTGAACAGGCTGATCTCTCTGATGCTCCTATCACCCTTAAACCAATAAATGCAAGATAAAGGAATGCTTACATATAAGAAACGACTTATGAAAATGTCTGAGTTGTTTGTGTTGCTGTATCATTTACATCTTCTAGACAGTGTGGGGAATCAACTGAAAAGGCACAAAAGAAGCAGGGTATAGAGTTAAAAGTGTAGAATTAAAACTGAGGGATGTTATGTTTACATTGTAGAATGCACTAGCAAGGCTTTGTTTAGAATGTGGAGGACAGTTTTGGCCGACGTCAAAGAAACAATACTGCTGTTCTGGATTCAGTGCAAAGAAGAGCAACGAGCTGCATTCTGGCACTTAATGCACCAACATTCTTCTTCTTGATCAGAGAAGACCTGACAGAAGACCTCATCACCTTAAAAGGCACTCAAGCCAGCAGGTTTCTTCAGAATGAACAGTGAAACTCAAACCAGAGGTTACAAGAGGAGACTGCATGCAAGTGCAGTTCAACAGGAGGAGGAGTAGGAGGCACTTCTTCACCCGGAGAAAAGAAACCTGGGAAAAGAGGGAACCCCCACTGGGAGCACTTTGCACCCCAACCTTCCCCTCCAGGACCTGTGACACCAGTGCGGTCCTGATTCAAAACCACAGCACCAATGTGTCCTACCAGCCCGACCCTCAGGCAACAGATATCTTCCACAACTCTTCCAATCCCACAGCACTCATGACCCTCAACAGTCATTAGACAAAATGCAAAGTTAGATGTCACCATAGGTGCAAAAACTCTCCACACAAATACAAGTAAAAAAAATCTATTTTCCCAATGCTGCAACACAGAAGACCTGAGGCACCAGGCCCATACGAAAAGATCGGACACCAGCCTCCCTCCATGATCTCTTCTGGGCAGTGGCTGCAGTGCAGTCCCACAAAAGCATTGAACATATCCCCCGTCTGAGTGGGCAGATGAGAACTAATCGCCTGCTTTCTTTCCACAGGAGCTACATACAGTACCTGTGAACAGGAGGAGTTTGAAGATGAACAGCTCCAGCAGAGAGGTCTGTGCACATCCTGTGCATTCTTTCCCCGATGAGCTCTCACTGCTCCAGATGTGGAAAGCACATAGAATCTCTGCTGTTTTCAGCAAACTTATAGCATCGCCATGCAGTTCACTGAACATGATCCCCTCATTATTCTTTGCCTTTGGCTCTAAATCTTAGATGGTTTTATTCCTGAAAAGAAAAGACTACATTTCCAGAAAAGTGTCTGTAAATCACCAAGGGAAAAGAATACTGTCACGGAGCTCCTAGATGGGCTCTACTAAAGCACGCCTGGGTGTGGGGAGGGCAGAGGTGTGAAAGTGTTTGTTTAACCCATCAGGTCAATGGGACTATTGCTGACTTTACACAAATTCCACCCCTAAAGGATTCACATGTGGTGTATTGTGAGCAATTAGAAGTTAATAATCAATATTGATCAGGACTGAAAAAAATAATCCTATTGGGTGCTTTGACTGAGGAATTCTCAGATGCTTCATGCAATCAATACACCTCAAAGAAACATCAAACACATCCTACATAATTAATTGTACAGCCGCTGTTAAAGAGATTAAAGCTGAACATGTGAAGATTAGTATCCTGAAGCCCCCTCCAGGGAGAACTGATGGACTCTTGTAGAAGGAGAGGGATTACAAACTGGTATGAGAGCACCTCACATCTACAGGCTGCAAATTACAGCTCTGTTGTTTCTGAGGCACACGCATTTTATGTTTCTATACTCGTATGACCATCAACCAGCTGCCCTCTTTCACACTGATTTTAATTTAATGCTACTCTTTTACTAGGTAGCTTATTTTATGCACATTATGCATATATATCGCACTGAACGCGTTTCTTTGAAATAATGAACTAAAAAGCTCAGTCATCCAATAAACAGGGGAATTGAATTCAGATTTACTTACATATTTTGCATACCGCACAGCCATGTGTGATGTTGTTTGGTGAACGGCAGTGTTGAGGAATGACAGAAAAACACTTATTCATGTCCTTAGAAGTTTTGTTTCATTCAAGCACTATGGCAATTTAACCATTTAGAAGAAAACTAAAAGATACTGAAAAAACTATTTCTACTTCACCAATTAAAACATCCACAGACTGAAGCCCATTATATTCCAGTGCTGAGTCCCTCTTTTGGAAATGTTCTCGTACCGAATGAGAAGAGTATCATTCAGGACGATAGTGGTATTACAAAAAAAACATTTAGTTGATTTCTGAGCTTGAAGGGTAGCATGCCTAAAACAATGGAGGAACAACATTCTCTAAATTTACCTCTAATTTTCATCTGATAGGAGGTGTGACAACATCTTAATCAGTTGGAATATCTGTGCCTTGAAGTTGAAAGACAAGCTATGCAGGCTGGAGTAATTAGCAGGAGTAACGGGTGCCCAACAGAAATATACAGTTCTGATGGACATTTATTCTAGTTATTCCCTTGACTCCCCCTCCTGGAAGGAGACAATAAGAATCGAATAACCTGCTCGCCTGGGGGTGAAGGCAGGACACTGTAGTGACACACGTGGGCAGAGGAACATAAGAGCAGATTCCAACAGAACAAGGCCATTCACTCCTTCCTGCCCGTCTGATACTTAGTCAACTGATCAGTCAATTGATCCAGAAAAAACCAGGACATCAGCTTCAACAACATGACTGGGTAGCTTGTTCCACACTCCCACAACCTTTCATGTTAAACAGCGCTTCCTGTCTCAGTTTTAAGTGCACTTCAGTAACACTTGAAGTGTCATCTCAATTGCCAAAAATGTAGCATTTCATCTTTCTATTTTTTTATTTTTCAGCACAAGAATTAGCCTTTACTTGTAGGTCAATATTTGACCTACTCCCTGCTCAAATATTTTACTAGCTATACGAAAATTTAGATTGTTGATATAAATTAAGAACTATATTACTACTGTAACTGTAACTACAGTATAGTACTCCATTGATTACATCTCTCCAATGCGAGTATTCACCCCTGTTTTTCCATTTATTTGGCAACTCTCTGTCTAAATTTCCCTGAACGCCTTTTGCCTGCAATTTGAAAATTAATCATTTATAAGGAAATTTTTCAAAAGCTGAAAATCTAAATAAATCCTTCGTGCTGTTTGGGTCCATCACGGGTGTTGCTTCTTTTAAGATTCCCGGCTTGTCTAAGAGCCTGGCTGGTCCTCGTGCAGCCCCTGTACTCGCTGTCACAGAGCTGGCGGGTTAAGGGGATAAGGGGGCACAGCAGTGCGACTGGGAGGTGGCAGGTCCCCATGAGGGCAGGGTTTTTTTGCTGTTGATTCAGCATGGTGTTGTGATTAATAGATCGAACAGTTGCTACACAGTGCTTTCATAGACACACACTTTGCATCTGTCTGCTTCCAAGATATACAGTACAAGCTTGGTCTTTGGAAAGTCTACAGTAGCCATGGTCCTCGAGGAGAGCCCTAGTTCGTAACAGAAATAGGCAGCATGACATTCTCTTCCCTTACCTGCCTTTTCCTCAATGCACTGTGCTCACCGAAGATCTCACATCTGTGTTATGTAGTGAGTAAATGGTAGAATCTCAGTATTGATAAACACCTGCTCAAGTCTCCTCTTCTCCCCAATTAAGCAGTGCAGCTATCAATCCTGAGACATTAGACTGTAAGAACCTCCAGGGAGGACTCTTTTCGATTCACTCCTGCCTAATAACCCATTCCCACTGTACTGATTGCTTATTAAGACACTGTCCACAAGAAAGGAGTATTGGATCCAGAGCAAATAAATCAACAATAGAGCCATTGAATTTATTTTCTTTCCTGGGGAAGCCTGCTGTTTTAAAGAGCTGGTAAAACAGGCTGTGAGGTCTTGTAGAACAAGCAGGACCTCAGGAATCTGAAACACTAGGATAAAAGGCGGAATAATTTATATTTAAATACAAGGGGAAATGATTTTATGTCTCACTATATATTACAGAACAGTTTCCACCCTCATGCCAAGCCAGCTGTGCTTCAGGGTGATTCTAACCTGATTCTTCGTTATACGGGCTCACCGAACCTCACTTCCACAGAGCTCGGAGCCACACGAACACCGTGGAGGGAACAGGTGACAAACAGGTAACGGACAGAACCGCTCACGTTGAATAATACATTACATTTAAAAAACATGTTATATCAATCTCTTAAAAAGAAACGGGGGTGACGAGAATGATTAATATAAACGGCATCTGAGAACAAATCCTTACTGAGATTCCTCATGATAAAAAATATAAAAAAGGCAATAATATAAAAATAATCTATAGCAATTTAGATTTTAATATGGAATATAAAAGACCATAAAAATAAAGTTTGCCTTAATTTGAACAAATAACTGTGTACATGCAGTTTGGGTTACAGCTCTCAGCTCTAGTTTTAGAGCCCAGGCTTAGCAGCAGTGGCTGTTGTGAGTCTGACTGACATGTCCGGTGAGTTCTGTAAATACACTCTGCTTACACCAGTGATTTCTGCATTACAGAGGTGTCAGATGGACTGTATGACAACAGCTAAAGGATGGATTTTACAAATATTAAGTATCCATCCATTTGGGAAGCAAAAACAAATATGCTGTAGACCTATGTTTTGTCATAGATAAATAGTTTTCAGCATGGTGAGCCCAGGAGTATTTAGAGCAGCCCTGCAAAGTCCAATGAAGTGTCAGCTGGCAGGAGCAGCGTTATCATTTATTGTCAGCCCAGGGCCTCATCACTTCCAGGCGTCATCGGAAAAATTGCCCATGATTGATACTGATGGCAATGATGATTACTCTTGCAATAAGCTTAATTAAAATAATGAAGTACTGTTGCACCCAATTTGGTTGTTGCATAGGCAGGATAATGTATAAGAGGCACAAAAGAAGTCACCAGCACACCAAGCTCTCATAATTCAAAAGTGACGCAGCTGGAGAGCTGGGCCGAAGCACGGTGTGTTTTCACCAAACAGTTGTTGATAGGGCCAGTTGCAGCACAGAGCAAACATGGGAGAAACATCTCGATGTGCCTGTGAGACACGCGAAGGGGACACGTGTGAGGGGCTGCTCGGGGGATCCTGCAGCCCTGACTCCTTACCTACAGGACTCTGACAGCTTCACCGAGGCCCCCAGTCGCCACCAGCTGTCCTGGGCTGCCAGAGGTCACAGAGGGCCTGCAGGGAGGCCCGGCCCAGCCTGCCTCTCTCCTTCCAGGTAGCCGGAGCTACATGACCCATCTGCTGGGCTGTAATGGCAGCTCATTTTTCTTTAAAGTGAGACCCAGGGCTTGTTCATACACAGGAGCACAGCAAGTGGCTCCTGATCTGCAAGCCACCCAGTGGGCTGGCGATAATTCACAAGCCGCAGGTTATATCAGAGGATGTCCGTCTCCGATCACAATTAACACAGCGGGGCCGTTTCCCCACTACTCATTATTAATCAATGAAAGCCTGCAGCCAGAGGAAGCAGGATGCTTGTAACATGTCACCTGCAGACTGCAGGTTTTAATTAAGGCACAGGTCAAATGGGGTGTCATATATGGAGGATCCACATGTTTTACAAGAAGAGGCAATAAATTAATTAATGGTCATAATGCTTTTACAAATTCTCCTGGAAATTTGTTGGCCATGGTATACAACTGTGAATAAATGCATGTTAAACATTCTGTATCATTGATCCGGACACAGTTTCCGTCAATAAGGAATCAATAAATGGGGACTTAAGCCAGCTAAGCTAATTTTGTCATTGTCATGTGCCTATAAAGAGAATCTACAATTTCAAAGCTATATAAGGTTTGAGATTCAACACCAAAGTCATCAATGTTCAAAAATAAGATCAAGACTAAAGTATTCATTGACAGTGAGGTTTGAAAATCCTTAGAGCCATACAATCATGGAGACTCAGAATAGTGGACGCCCCTGCCCACAGACACAGGAAACAGAAGGATCAGCGCACACACAGTTTACAGTGATCAACAATAGCCTAGATCCCCGCAAATCCCAGTTTACAACTAGGCAGACTGACTTACATGCACATTCACAGCCTGTTCTTCCACAGGCGTCCCACAATACAAACAGGTTCCCCTCCCAAGTTGTACAGAAAACAGCTCATTATTTAGCTGATGGGGAAACTTACCAAATTTGGACTGCAACCTTATTACTCTGGTGTCCTGGCCAAATTTCCCCCTGGCCTTTATCAGTCAAGGCTTCCTGATAATCTCTATTTTTGAGTTAGCTTCATTACTCCTTCATGCTTAGAACTTCATGTCCTCCTCCCCACCGAGAGCTGGTGTGTGGGGAGTCTACTGGTGCACTCTGGCTGCCATCGCATCATCCAGGTGGGGCTACACACTGGTGGGGTGGAGGGGATCCCCATTACCTGTAAAGCACTTTGAGTGGAGTGTCCAGAGAAGTGCTATAGAAGTGTAGAATTATTTATCATTACAATTATTAATAATTATTGACTAAATTTAACAACTCATGCTCTGTGCATTTGATCTTCAAACTATGTTATCTGATATCAGGCAGGCTAAATTCAGACACAAGACTAGCTAAAATCAAAATAATTTAGAGCTCTCTAATCTAAAGTGTGTTTCAGTTTCAATTAAGCTTTATTCAAAAACCATCAGCTGAAAAGCTATCAGTGGTGGGAAAACCTGGAAAAACATGCTGTATTTCAAAGGTTAGTGGGTGTCTTCTCAGGAACTGATCAATGTGCACTACAGGAAGAGGAAAAAAGTGTTCATGCAGTTTAGAATAAGAATGGAGCAGGAGTCCAAAAAAAGCAACAGTACTGTAAACTCACATAGTTCAAATAATCATGAATCTTTTCTGTTATACAAATGAGAAAATGTCATTTTCAAAAGGGCTAAAAAGAGAGATGAGAGACCATACTATAGAAAAAGAGCTTTTACTCCTATAATTTGCCTGTTACTAATTTTACCGCAAGTCAGGTGATACTTGAAAAGAAGCAAGAGGTGTAGATTTAAGCAAAAGCTATTGCCTGAAAATGATCCTTCTGGAAGAGCGGGAATGTATACATTTAAACAATACTAAATAATGAGCCTACAGACTGTGAGATTCTATTATATTGTGAACTAGGCATATTCCAGCATCAGACCAGTACTTATTACAGCAAAAAGACCTTGTGCTTTACTGTTCATGGCAATCACCAGCATGCAGGGTAATTAACAATTTCATACAGACCTAGTTCCTCTCACACTGGTTGACATGAGCACATGTTAAGACTTATTTTGGTCCAATCGCTTGAGAATGGATTAATTGGTTAATCATATAAATTACACTCACTTAATCATTTTAATCACCGCAAAGCAATTACCAGAGGGTTATGGACTCTGAGGTAAGAGTTATGCAAATGTTTGTTCCATTGTTAGCTGTTAGCAGTTTTTTTCCCCTACAAACTGTCAGTGATAAATGGTGGGAAGTTTTTATAAAATATTTTATAAAAATGTTTATATTTTTTAATATTTTATAAAATATTTATATTGTATAATATTAAATAAAAAAATATATTTTGCAACTTTAACAGTGAATTGTTCAAAACCCTGTATTATAATCATTGCTGCACAGAGGAAAACCCATTAAATTGAAATGGTATATTCAGCTAAACTTAAGGTAGCTTTACTTTATTTTAAAGGGAGAGAATGACAGTGTAATTATCAGGGTTAACAGTGTGAAGTCATATTAGAAATAAAGAGAACTATTCATGCGAGTTGAGCACAATTTTAAACACACAAGAAATGTCTTCATTCAGATTAATTTTGTCTAATTGTTAGCTTCCAGAAATACTCAACAGAAATAAAAAGGAAAACATCTTCAATCTTAAGCCAACACAAAAAAATGGAAAATATCAAGTCCCTGGAATATTAACACTGTCTTCCCTCTGCAGAGCCAACAAGCGAGAGAGTCTTGTCCTCAACAATAAAGGGGAGTAAAGTGGTTATCTGGAGATGAGGGTAATTTATAGGGGGAGATACAAAAGCAGACACCAGTCCTGCAGTCATTTTTCAACCCCCTTCTATTTCCTTTATTACCCTGAACTCATGCTCCAGAAGCTGGATTGCTGTGTCTTAATACACAGGCTTGTTCGAAGGTCTCTCCCTGGGCCGGTGACTCTCCTGCTGAGGAAGTGAGTCTTCAGGCAGATCTGTTGCTGTTGGTGTGGATAATTAGGGCTAATTGCCTCTCCTCTGCATGCGTGGAACTGGACACTTTGTTGTGCGCCCTGCTGTATTGTTGGGTGTGCTTGGTCCCTCTCCAGCAGACTAGCCTGCCCTGCCCCTGTCAGATACTCCCACCCCACTGCCTCCTGATGCCCTTCCAGTGATTAGATTACACACGGATTCAGGCAGTTAAGAGGGGTTAGCAGTGGTGGCTGTTATTGTTTCTCCTGCTGCTGCTGGTGTCTTCTAGCTCACGCTTCACTGATTTTACACCCAACAGCAGTGGCGTCTGCTTCAGTGTGCATCCACTTCTGACCTGAGCACTAAATCGTGTGAGATATTTCGTGTCCCATCCAGGTCAATTTAGCAGAGAATCATTTGCCGTAATGTGAAATAGAATGTTAAATGTTGCATTTCAATGCAATAAAAAACCTTATATTACCTCAGAGCCTGTGTTTTTTTATTTGTGCTTTCTAAAATACATGTGTTCCCTCAGTGCAATCAACACAAATTACTACAGTATGGTCTAACAGTTCAAGCTCTATCTCCCTCAATCAAATTAACTTTTCGATTTTATTTAGCTCACCAAAATGGTATTACTGCAACATAATGAGTAAACACCTAAATGATGCTCAGGAAAAAAGGATATGCTGAGTAAAGATGTGAGTTGTTAAGATAGGTTTCAGTCATGCGGTGGCACAGTGGGGCAGTGGTTAATAATAATAATAATTAATAATTGCTTACACTTATATAGTGCTTTTCTGGACACTCCACTCAAAGCGCTTTACAGGTCATGGGGATCCCCTCCACCAGCACCAGTGTGCAGCCCCACCTGGATGATGCGACGGCAGCCATAGTGCACCAGAACGCTCCCCACACACCAGCTATTAGGGGGGAGGAGAGCAGAGAGTAATGAAGCCAATTCATAGATGGGGATTATTAGGAGGCCATGATTAGTAAGGGCCAATGGGAAATTTGGCACAGACCACCCCTACTCTTTTCGAGAAACGCCCTGGGATTTTTAATGACCACAGAGATTCAGGACCTCAGTTTTATGTCTCATCTGAAGGACGGCATCTGTTTACAGTATCGTGTCCCCATCACTATACTGGGGCATTAGGACCCACGTGGACCACAGGGTGAGCGCCCCCTACTGGCCCCACTAACACCTCTTCCAGCAGCAACCTTACTTTTTCCCAGGAAAATAAACTGGAGGTTCCCACCCAGGTACTGACCAGGCTCACACCTGCTTAGCTTCAGTGGGCTGCCAGCTGTGAATTGCAGAGTGATATGGCTGATGTCCTGTGCCACTAGGGACCTGGGTCCATTATAGACCTGGGGTGCTGTCTGCATGGATTTTGCATGTTCTCCCTGTGTTTGCGTGTGTTTCCTTCCACAGTCAAAACACATACTGGCAGTTACAAAACAGATGGATGTTGTATTAACATATTGACAAATTAAAGCAAATTAATAATAATAATACACAAAGGTTCCCTTTTAAAGGAAGAGTTAAAATCATTAGAAAAATAATAATTTTAGAAGTTTGTTTGGATCTTTTAGATGATTAAACTCTTTTTACATTATTATTATGTAGCAAAGGCCTTAGCTTTTGCCAAAAAACAACTTACAGCTGAGAAAGTTAACACTAAAAAATGACGGTAAAAATACATGAACAAGTACAATACAATAACCGGAGCAGGAGTGGTCACACTTCCATCTCATTCACTGAGATGAATCTGTCTTGAAAAAAGCAGCTGTTGGATGAGCAGAGTGAAGGGAGCAGCAGTCCTGAGGGCCGTTTTATTCTTTAAAGTCCACACTGGCTCCTGGAGTCTCAGTGTGCCCCCCTCCTGGGGCCAGGATGCCAGTCCATGGTGAGATTACACACTACTGCTGATGTCGCCTTAGACACTGGAGTGGCCTGGAGCCACTGGGGTTCAGAGCCTGGCTCCAGATCACAGCAGCAAGGACTCAAGCCCAACAAGACTCCAGCTGCTATGTTTTAAATGAGCAAATACATACATAATAAGTAACACATGGCCATTTGCTTTTTCTGTGAGCTCAGCCAGATCTGGGTGTCACCTTCAACATTATGCACTTTTTATGTCCCAGGTTTAAAACTACTGGTTTAATTTGGTATTTCCCATCACCATAAACATACTGGTGACAACAACCATGAACACAAAGCACATTTTCTTGCTCTACTAGGACACAGATCTTAACTTTACCTGAAAACCTCTCAGCCCTGGTGTTTTTTGTCTTTCAGTGGAGCCGTAATGAAAATTGAGACAGGTTATTGTCTCTCTGCTCTTTTGACGATCACTAAATGACTTCTGAAGCTCTCTATTATTTTTCCCTGGAGAACTGGCCTGGAGCTCTGATCTCCAAGTATGGCCAGACAAGGACTTTCTGTCATCACCGTCCACAAAGAGTGTAAACTGCTGCCGAAGACAGTTTCATGGTTTTACAGACGTCAACACTGCAAACTAACAACTGACCATTTTATAGAGAACTTTCAAGTCACTGTTAATAAGGAAACTGTTCGTCGTGCCAAACACAGTTATAGCTACACTATAAACATGCTAAAAATTAAATAAAGATGTAAAAATATGAATACGAAACAAACACAAAAACACCCTTTGAACTGTAATATTTTTCCACTGTCCAGCAACATTTTTTGTGGTCTGATAATGTGAAAACAGTATGAAAAGTTTATTGCACCAGTTATGAGCTTGGATATCATTCCCACTGATTAAACTATATCTCACAAGCAACCACACTGCTTTTGGAAAGTGAAAACAGCCATGAAATCACTATTTACACCAAGTTGAGAGCTGCTCTTTTATTTTTTAAATTAAAAGTAACAGATCTGAGCTGCTGTGAAATCTGAAAACATGGATGGATCTTTTTCTGATTTATAAAATATTCCACTATATGACTGTGTTTTTTAAAGGATATTGGGCATAAAAAGGAGATAGTTCCAGCAAATCTATTATAAAGGTGTCAGGGAATTTCATAGCAAACGTTACCTATAAAATAAAAATGACAAAAGACCAGCTCTTTTGAAACACTACCTCGTGAACATTTACAGTACGGTTTCCTGCCAATCTAGAGCTCTAATTTATATTGTAGGTTTATTTTAGCAACATTCTATAAACAAAAAATAATCAATTTTTATAATTAAAGAAAGTGGTGTTTACTCATTCTGTCTGCTAACAACAACCAGAAAACTGTTAGAAACCAGGCCAAGTAATCTTTTTTAGTATTTTGGGATAATTTAACTTGAACAGAATGTCTTAACTAAGAATGTTTTTACTGTCTTTCTCTGAAGTCCTGGCTGTAGAGAGCAGAGTCATTTCTGGGTGGTTATTTGCAGGAGTCTGCATAAGAGTGGCCTTCTAATGTGTGACACGTTGGGGACACAGGACACGTCACAGAATGAGCATGTCAGGACGCCTTGAGCACAAAGGTACACAAAACAGAACCTTCAATTCCGATTGAGAACCGATTAGAGGACACTACTACCTACCTGCTGCCTGGCGTGCTGCAGGGCTTATTAGAAGTGTGTATATGCAATGCATGTCACATCTGAAATAATGTAATTGCCAGATGGATTCTGCTTGTTGCTCTGTTGGGTGCAGGATCAACAGAACAAGATTATACTGTATGTACTGTACATACCAGTAAACTCTTCAACATGTATAAAAAAACTATAAAATACTGGATATTCTGTGTAAACACAGGTGCTCATTCTTGCTGATTGCAGACCATTGACAAATTAACCCACTCAGCAGTAAATTAAATAGATGGGCAATTTGCCCTCAGAATGAATGGGGCCCAGAGTGATTCCAATATGTTTTTAACTTACAGTCACTTGTGCATGTCAAAGAGCTAAAAAACACATCTAGTCATGCAACACTACTGTGCTGGGAAAGGAATGAAGGGTGAAATTACTGTAGCTGAGACCTTTGCCAACATCTCCTCTTTCAGTTACTCCTGAAGGAAAAGGCTGAAACAAAGAAACCAGGAACGACTTACTGGGCAACACCTGCACTCGGACCTGGCTCTGTTTAAAAAATGATCACAGCTAAACATTGATTTAGTCATTAGCCTTCTGATTAAAGCATGAAAATCGTTTGTGTCATTTGACATTCACCAACAGCGTGGTTATGAAACAGACTGTAACCCCCCTAAATGAATCTGAGTGTACTTTATGTTGCCAAACATTTTAATATGATGAAACTTAAATTAATCTTTAAAGATTAATGTAGACTATATGTATAATGTAAAGGGACAATTAGAGATACAATAAATAATCTATTGTCCAGGTCGTGGGATTTATGTAATATAAAATATTCCCTTTTCATCAATATTTTTTTTGGTGGCAGTCACATCTAGATGGTTATCTGAATTCTTCTACCTTTAATATTGTACATTTAATGAGTTCATGAGTTTGATGTATTATGGCAGCTATGTTAAAGCCATAAAATATTTACATAAAAAGTTTTTTAAAATAATGTAATTTTTCATTCCATTGTAATAAAGAAAATTTAACACATCTATTTTTTCTTCCTTTTGGCATGTTCATTTATTGTTCTCCTAAAGTCCAACACCGGTGTTTTCATCACAGAACGGTCTGTGTATCATTACACTGTTTACAGAGTTTCCTGGACGCAGAAAGGTCTCACATTTCAGTCGTTCCTTCAGGTTTCATATCCTGAACACAAAAATGCAGCAAAGTTACGAAACCCTATCTATGGGTCACAAGCTCGTCTCTAAATCAGACGACAAACTTTTGGAAAGTTGGTCATCACTGACTATATTCTTATTTCCAAACCAATTCAACAGCATTGTAAAAAACAATGTGGTTAGAATTCACAGCACATGTAAAACTGAGAAAATAAGAATTTTCAAAAATAATCAATCTTAATGAATTCAGAAGAATTTATGGACATGATACTGGCAAGGTTTAATTTCCATTACTGTCTTTGAAAGACCAGAAGACTAATATTTCCAGTACTTCCGTAGAAGCACAGTGATACATTACATAGCTTTTGAATAAGTTTTATCAAAACTATTCTCATAAACATTTTATCAGGAAATTCAAGAAACACTTTCCCTTATTTCAAGGATTTTGTATTTCAACTGGAATATTTTGTCTGTTTCTTCCTTTAACCTTACGGGCAATAGAATATCAAACAAGATTTTAGCCAATTTTGTCGAGAACTATTGCCATGTTATAAGAGCTGGGATGGAATGAACAATTTATTTTAAAAAGCTGCACCAGAAATACTTTAAGAAATAAGATGCTTTCATGATCTGGAAGATTGCCGTGCTTCCCTGGTGAAGTTTAAGAGGAATTTATAATTACAAAATTGTGACAATTTAGCCATTTAAAATGAATAACATAAAAAGTCTAACTTAAAAACAGTACTTAACAGCCAACCACTGTCAACACAGATAACTTTGAATTAGCGTTCCTGTAACCCCAGTGAATGCTACAGGTTTAAGAGATAAATACTTCTCTCTTGATGTCGATTTCTGCCAACATACTGAAAAGATGGAGACATCTGACTTAATTTAAGCAGTTATTGTATATTGTGAGGTTTACAGACCACAGTGAAATGAGAGAAAATAATTATTCTCTCCATTCCTGCAGGGATGTACAGGTAGGCATAAGGCTGTCAGGACACAACCAGGCCATTTCTGCAGTCGTGCTCTGTACTGCACCCAGTGCTCACTTCTGCTGAGTGATATTTAGCTGCCCTTAAAACGTCAAAGGCCCTTGCAAACATGTGAAAGTTTTATGGCGTGTCAACAGCTCATGAGGCAGATGTTAAAATGCATCAAAGCCATTCAACTTTTGTTCTACAGCCTCATCTTTCTTAAAATGTATAATCTTCATAATGATTTAACTGAATACCACACAAAAGAAATTTCTATATGGTCACACATGGAACTCACTACAGAGTGTGAACTGTACTCTCAAGCAGATTAGTACTACTAATAAAGTACATCTCTAAATTTAAAATAAACTCAAAGCATTGCACAATAAGATGCAGGAAAACCATAAAACACAATGTGCAGTAAGTTGATCAAATAAAACCAAACATACTTTGAAATAAACAATAATGTCATTGGGTAAACCAACTGAGAACAGATTATTATTTATGATAACAATTTGGCCAAGACATTATACGCCTGGTACAGTGTAGACAACAATAAGAACAGGACAGGCAGGGCTGAATTGGAAAGTGAGGCAAGAAAGATTTAATGACACAACCGAAAAGGCTTCCAGACACAAAGGTGGGATAGTCTGAGACTCACTCTGCCAGCAATTGCAGTGCAGAATTGAAATGCCTGGTCCAGAGTGGGTGACCTGGAGCTGGACCATTCTGCACAACTGGGGGCTCCCCTGGGCGGCTCTGGGGGTGTCAGCAGGCCCCTCTGCACTCCCTTCTCCCTGCCTGCTGCTGGGCCCGGCGAGGGGACTGACAAGACGTGCTGCTCCACATCGACGCACGTGAGAACACAAACTTCACTGCCGTTGGAAGTTTGGTTTTGGGCAGCCGTTTGGATCTGCAGCCACAGATGACTAGAGCCATCTTTATTGATGGGAATATACTGAGAAGGGGCTGTCCTTCATGTTTAAGGGAGAGTCTAGGTTCCTTCACCTCATTAGAACTGTGCAGGAGTAGGCGGCAGTGATTATGGAAGCAAGATTAGGTGTGCTGCAGAAAGCTTGTGAAGAATTATGCTAAGAAATTAAATGCAGGAGGATAAATGGAGGGTAAGGCTGACCCAGACACACTGTAGATCGCGCAGCAGGAAGCCGTGTAAGCAAGTTAGCAAAGCCGACTGAAAGGCAACTCCACCCCAGCTTTGTTCTTCACATCCAGTCCACACAGAACAGGAAGAGGGCTTCTGGTTTTCATTTTCAACCACCAGTACACCCCCAATGTGAAAAAACTATATTTGTGTTCATCCAATATGCACCAGAAAAAACACCACAAGAAAGAGGTATTCAGTTTGCATGTAGTAATTCTGACTTCACCCCTCTCCTAAAGCTGTTTTAAAGGCAGTTGTTCATCTTTGTTGCTGACATGCTTATGCTGACAAGTAAAGGTTTATTCCATGCTGAAAAGAGGAAAAGGGAAACAACGTTTCACACCCAAAGAAGGCTCCACAGCCGAAACGCGTTTCCTTTATTCTCCTTTTAGCATGGAATAAACAAGAAATTAAACGCGTTTCGGCTGTGGAGCCTTCTTTGGGTGTGAAACGTTGTTTTCCTCCTCTTTTCAGCATGGAATAAACCTTTACTTGTTCCTTTGCAGCCTACACATGCTGACACAGCTCCCTACTTGAACTGCTTATATTGACGCCTAAATGAATTTCTGAGGACATTAAACTTGAACAGCTCAGTACAAGCTTAGCTGATTTAAAACATTACACTTAGACTGGAAGAACTGCATATGCACTATAGATGTTGAAATGCTAACCGCTGAAAGAAAAAAGGTTTAGGTACACCCCCCCCCAGAAGATCATGCTTGTGACCACAAATCTTTGTGGATAAACTATGGTAAGGTATTGGCACACAAGTACTTTCAGGCTAACATACATATGGATTTAAAAACCTTCTATGTGGACAGTTCACACTTCAATATTCACCAACTATACATAATTTGACTACACTGTGATGGGAGATTAGAATAAAAGAAGTATAAAGGAGAATGCTTTATGGTAACTGTCATAGTTTTAATTTATTAAATATACCAGTCCAGGAGAAATAGTCAAAATAATTGACTAGTGCCTGAATGCTACATTGGAAAAAATAACTCAATTAATGCTTAGTTACAGTTAAAAACTAAATCAACCCACCAAAACACTTAAAAATGGAAAAAATAGAAGCCCGATACATAACGTAACACTGTATTTCTCTTGAAATAATTATCCTATTCCCACCAATCAAACATGCAAGGTGTTTCCTAAGGCCTCCTCTCTTCTGTGGTCTTAATTAACCTTAAATTGGTTTGCTTAATTGAATAAACATTAAACCAACTAAGATGAAAGAAGGAACAGCCAGAGACACACTGAACAATGCCAGCTGAAGCTTGTGCAGGATCTAAGACCTACAGATAAGACCATGGTATTACAATAAACATGCATTTCCAATCTCCAGAAAACAGCATGAATGGAAAAGACAGTTTTTTTCCAAAGATCTGGCATTATATGCCATTATTAATCATTAAGCTATGGTTATACAAAACCTTCAGTCAATGAGTTAAACAGCTGAATGTTTGGGGATGCTGTAATAATATTGCTGCATATTGCTAGTAAAGAACATAACTGATCAGTCTGTATTATGGACAAGCCTGTTCTGTTAAACTTGCCACATCTGTCTGTTAAGAGCACACCTCTATCAAAAGAAGTCAAAGCAGGGGGGTGCATCAGTGCACGGTGCATTAACAGAAGATGAAAAAGGCCACAGGAACTCATTATGTCTTACTGTGGTTTTGCATCCTAAAATACAGCCCCTTTCGACAATGATACTGTCAGTGTTGTAGCTCTCCTGGTCAAAAAGCAGTGGAACGATCAATCACCATGGTGAAATGCCTGTATGGACCCCTGCTGGTAGTCAGCCCTGCATGGGCTCCAGGGCAGTGCTGAGCACTTCAGTCTTCAAGCAATACAGGTCCTGTTTCAGGTCCACAACTCAGAACAGCAGCACACAGTGCCAGTTCTACAAACAGCAGTGGTTTGTTTTCTTTCTCTCAAAACAGCAACATGATATTTTACATAAGAACATAAGACCATCTTTCTTTAATGTGGAGGGATGCTTTACCATGATCTAAGGAAAATAAGAGTGTTAAATAAAAACAACTACAACTAAACAGTGAGCAGGTCAGGCTGGCTTAACTTGTCATCACAAGACCTGATAACAAAATGACAAGCCTGCTCTGAAAAGCCAAGTATAAAACTGTGGTGCTTAATTTACATAAAATGATACCACACTGCTAAACAGAAGAAAATACTGAACCACTACGAATAAAATCAACTTCCATTTTTTATTTATAGGATTTGTTAATAAATCTAAAATAAGAAAATATCGGCGCTTGCTTAACTAAAACAAGAAATGTTTGTGTTTTTTATTTATTTAAGGCATTTCAAATACACAATAACATGACAGAATGGTGAGTTGTAGCATTTATTCACTGTTGGGAATAACCAGTGTCTACTTGGTTAATGAACAGAAAACATAAACCACGACAATATCAGGAAATAAAAACTAACAATACAGTGGAGTGGGTGTGAAAATAATGTTTTTTTTTCCAAAAGAAAAAACAGGACACAGTGTACGTAAGAGTAAAAATGGTTAATCTTTGCACATTGAAGAGCTTCTGTTATCTGTCCCTTGCATAGCTAATCCCACCTGAACCATTTTTCACAGGAGAAAAAATCATCTCCAATTTTTGTTCCTGCACTTTTAGCTGACAGAGACTCATCTTGACATGACTTTATAATAAACCATAAGCTTTCTGTATGAGGGAAATCAGGCGTGTTACCATTCACTGAATCTAGAGCACAAGAGTGCTGCTTTAAAATGCAGGATTACAGAGGCAACACACAGACAGTTCCAAAAAGGAAAGTACAAAACGTACACAATCTGTCAAAACACTTATTTCCCTACGGACTCCGTATGCAATCAAAGTTTACGGCTTTCAAAATACACCCGCCCCTCCTGCTACCTGACTATAAACTACCAGAGCATCTGTCCTGCATACAGTACAAGTGCATCAGGCACACTTTCACACATCGTCCACATCTCTCCTCACTGGCTCTCCTCCTCTCGGAGAAACTGGAACACAGATGAGAAGTCTTTTTTTGCATAGCCCCGTGCACACATCATCCTGTAGATCTGATGGGCGAGCGATCCCAGCGGGACAGCTGTTTTAGTGTTTGTAGCCGAGTTCTGTGCTAATCCCAGGTCCTAAAAATAAAGTTTAAAAAGAGAAAGGTAATTGGTTTCAATGAGAAATTCACAACAGAAGTAGAAGATGCTGAGCTACATTTTTATGTGTAATCCTGAGCTCTGAACCCCCCCCCCATTAAAATCCCTCTCCAGAGTTTTAGCTCTCTTTGCCAAAACTGTGTCAAATACATATGCAGACTGAACTTTATTGCCTCCTGACAGAACTGGAGATTAAAATAAAAAGGCTACCAATTAGCATTATGTTAAGGCCTTGTTTCTGCAAGTGTGCCATAATGTGCTGTATCTCACAATTCTTCACGAATTCACAGCATGTGAAGGAAAGTGATTGTTCAGTTTTATTTTCTGAAGCCAGCCCTGTCCTGGGAGCCCACACCAGCTGGTTTGTTCTTGCTAAACTCTTCACAGAACTTAACTCACAGGTCTCTGACTGGAACCAAGCTTTTCCATTCCCAAGCCAGGAATCATACACTACTACTTACAATAAAGAAAGAAAAAGACAACAAATACACTAAAAAGTAAGAGAACAAAACAAGAACATACAGGAAAAATAGTACAAACACCCTGCTTCCTGATTGCCACTATAAAGAAGTCTGAAAGTCTTGCACCTTCTTCACATTTTATCTCATCATCTTATTGACGACTGTACTAGGGGATAGAGGATAATTATCATAAACAAGCCGTTTTACTTTGACGATTAAGGACTCCGATAAGTGTAAAAATCAGTAATTCTTGGGGATTTTCTAAACCTTGGGATTTTCACTCTTGGTTTATGACATTTCACCTAGTGAAGTTTTCAAGGAATTAATTTCACTCAGAAATCAAGGAATGGAAGTACTCTGCCATGATCCTACTCAGTTCTTTTACTGTGGCCTCTTCTCTTCTACTCCAAGAGAGTATTTTGCATTTCAACAACTTCAGTATTCAGGACTTGGGGTAAATACGGTATATAATGTTCGAAACCTTTCTTCGCAAGACTCCGCAAGACATTTTCCCACTCAGAAACACACGATTCTTCAGAAGAATCATTTTTGATTTTTCTGTCCTCTTCTTTTCTGACATGAATTGATCTAAATACGCTTAACATTGGACCTCTTGTATTTCAATGCCATTTATTGCAGTTTCCTTCAGAAGACTGGTATGAGCATGACTTTAGTTTTTCTGCGTGTCCATTTCCAGACCTGCCCTGGTGCTGACTTCATGCACATAGGTATGGAGTAGACAGTCCGACTAATAGAGAGCAACAGACAGAGGGGATGATGAGGCCGAAGCCGAGCAGGTGGCTCCCCAGATTGCCAGCAGATCAGGATGAAGAATGATGCTCCAGTAGCTCTGCCCACCTTTGCCATTAGTGTGGTCCCAAACCCTCCCTGGTAGCTGTTAGCAGAGGGCACCCCCTCCATCACTCCGGGAACAGGGTTGTAAGCATCACTGGACCAGCAGCGGCCAGAGCTCATGTTCAGGATCTGCGCCAGCAGCTTGGGGTCGAGACCCAGCCTGTCAAAGGTCAAAGATGAACAGTGTCAGCATCTAAACGCAAAGGGCAGGGGTGACTTGATAGGCGGCTTCTGCTGTCCTCAGCCATCCTTCTTGCTTTAATAGCTGTCCCTGCAGATAATATAGTATTGATATTTATCAGGAACGTTCTTCATCATCAGACTCATTTACAGGGTACATCAATTTTTAAAGAAGAAGGTGACCAATAACCTCAGCAGCAAGGAGCAAGACCCTATCAACAGACTCCCCTCACCCAGACCCCCTGTCCTTGAAAGAAATAAATGCAGAATAATACGAAAGACAAACATCCAAACTCAGGGACCCGTGTCCAGGATAGCCCTTCTGTCGGCACAGGTTCCTGTGATTCATAGTCTTCCTCTGAAATACACAGAGCAGGGCTCTGTTCATTCCTGGGTGGGCCAGAGGCCCTGCACCTCCTTCTGCTCACTGAACAGATGAGGACTGTAAAACCTCTGTACAAAAAATATGAATAGGAATATTCATGAATACTCCAATACAATGTAATATACATCAAATTAAACCGAACAAGAATAGAATGATGCTTTTCTCAACAAATACAAAGGCTGGTACCCAATTGTATTCCAAAAAGGGCAGAACCTGCAGTACAGACAGTCAACTATGAACATTAAGGCGTGCACACTGTGGTTACTGTGCTCACATAGCTGGATGCCCCATAATGTCTTCCTCTGGGGATCTGGGTGTGTGAAAGACGATCTACAGTATGTCAGACTGCACCGAGTCGGGTTGGGAATATATCTGTGAGAGAGCTGCACCCAGGTTGAAAAACGCACGGCCATTCACTGACGACTGCATCCCTTCCGGCAGAAAAAAGGCCGCAGTCTCATCAGAAATTCACGAGAAGGTCAGACATTGGGAGACCCAGAGTCACTGCACATACGCAAAGCAGTAAGATTCCAGACTGAGCAGCAGACGTTCCTTGCAGAGGCTCAGCACCCTCACATTTTTGCACCGCAACCTCTTGCGATGAGACTAAGAACCGTAAAACACAAACAAGCAGGCAGTATGGACAATTTCACTGTCCGTCTACAATCCCACTGCCTCCCTCAGCTGAGCTTTGCTGTCTGTGTGTGGTTTAAGGTTTATCAAGGGAGAGAGAGGTTCGCTCTTGTGGCAAGTTATCTTCGACGCTCCTGAGCAGAGCACACATCTGTCAGACGCACCGGTTTGGGCTAAACAGAATCACAAAAGAGTAAACAGCTCGACAATACAAAGACGTGCGCATTCCAGAGATATACATTCCCACCGATGTTTTAGAAAAGCAGTTTTTTTTCAGAAACACAAGGGTTAAAGTCCACTAGACAGTCTCACTGCCTTCTTTTTCATTACAGAATAAACAACACCACATCAAGCAGCGTTAAAACACAAACTGGCTCTTGCCACTTAGCTGTAAAGTATATTTTGTACTGAATATGACTATTAAATCATTATTGGTCTTTAAGGCCACTTAGTACGCCAAAGCTCCACCTGCCTTTAATTTTTTTATTGTTAATATGAGTTTTACAAGCTGTCTAAGCACTAATTTAAACACTGAGAACCAGCTCAGTGAGAGTATTTTTACAGACTGTTTTGGAAATCTGGGATAACTACACTGTTTTTTTTTTAAAGTCTTGGTCATTATTGCCTTTCAGTTAATGTCTGTGGGCAATCTCTCTAAATTCAGAAGACAGCTAACGCGCCCCCCTCCAACCCCCAATACGCAGGAAGTTCTGTGACACATGCTCAGCACCTCCTCACCGCCATGTATCATAGTTCTGGTTCAGCTGTTGAAAAGGTTACTGCTTCTGATATAATAAAGCTTGTCCAAGCAGAGAAATCATTTGTTATATTGCAACGGTGGTGACATGAGTTGTTGTTCTTAAGTTTAACCATAAATCATTTCTTGTTATGAACTATAGTGGTTGTGATTTCAAGCGCAACTTAAATTTGGGCCTGAAAAGACTCAGATTTTAAGCACTTCATTACAAAACACCTGCATAAAGTACAAGAATTAAAAACTGTAAGCAAGCTTCAAAGCTATGAAAAATACAGAAGCACAATGGAAATATTCAAATACTATATATGGAAGCATAAAACATAACTAAATATATCTAATAAACTAATTAGTTGTTATTTAAAGCCTCTCACTGTACTTGCCTATTTCCCAATTATTATAAAGGACCAATAAATGCCCTATGATTTGATGTGTTTTACATATAACCAGTTTCTCTAATAGCTTGCAGCAGGAGTTAATTTTAAGAACTGGGACTGCCTGCACTGCAATTACTATTTTTATTTTAAACTAACAAAAGCATACTCTCTTTCTCATACTTTCAGCATGCAGTACATTAAATTGTTAACAAGCAGGTTTTATTACGGAGTGTCCCTGTGTTTAATGTAACATATGCAAACAAGTGCTCAGTCAAGGAAAAAACAAAACCCTTTGGGGATTTCTCAGTTTTGAGCATGGTGCTTTAAACTTGGTGCTTGAGCCACACTTACAAATCTCTTTGGGAAAGCGCATGTTCTTGGAGGCTTTTTTTATACATCAAGTGCATCATTAAAAGACCAAGTTAGAAGAGTCTTTTGCATTTCATCTTTCAGAAGACTATTCCACTAGTGCATAAATAACTGACAGTTAGAATTGGACATGGTATTAAAATCAGTAAGTGAAGTCTTCTGTCTTCCTCTGGGCCTTGGCTTGTAATAGTCTGAAAGCAGATAGAATATAATTGTCATTCAGAAACAGTCTTTCCTAGAAAGTCATGCTTCACTGGAGAAGACTGAGTTTCCATTTGAAATCAACAAATTAATCCGAGACAGGTATCTGAAAGGGCAAGTTTAATAGGAAGCAGCTACTGGGCTCTCAACCATGATAAAATGTTATTGCTGTTTCCCTGTAAATTGGCTGAGAACATGTGATTCTTTCTGCATAAGAGACCCATTGCTATCTGAAAGATATACTGCTCTCGCTATCAAAATGATGACAGTCTTTGTCAATCCCCATAATAACTTGCCAATAGACATGCCTGGCTGTTCGTACAAACACTAAAATAACTTTAAATTCAGAAACTGAAGGAGTGCACACACATTTTCTGCCATTATCTCGCTTTAGCAACAAAAAGAAACCGTACACTGTAACAAAAGAACACATTCAATAATGCTGATAGGTCCATTAATTTTAATATTGTTTCCATGAAATCCTGATTACAATACAATTATTCCAATTTTGAATGGAATAATGATGTGCAATATTGATTTTCTTTTAGTTCATTTTTTTCAAGCACAAAACTCTGTTTATTGCTCAGGGTTTCATATTAACAGTTCCGAACAGCAACAGTTTTCCCACAGCGTGACTCCTGGACAGAAGGAGATTTCTGTCACTGTGTTTTTGGTTGGTCTTCCCAGTTTCCACAGCTGGCACAGGCTACAGTACATGTATGTAGTACAAAGCTAATTTTTGCATTTCAGAACTGTAGATTTTTAGTGCAACAGATACAGTTTAATAAAAAAGCCAACAAAGCATTTAAAATATTAACTACAAATAAACAGGGGAGTTTATGAAGAAAATTCTAGGACAACATGATAGATGCTAGAGCTGCATAATAGATGCCATATTCTAACTCCCATGGTCCTGCCTATTATAAATTCTAGCTGTGCAGTTTGCCCAACTGGCCACTGTAAAACTCTCTATGAAGCTAATCCTCAGCATCTGGCTCACAGTAATTGTTGATATAAATTATGTCACTGAATACGGACTTGATTATGTACCGAAGCGTCTGCTGTAGAGAAACATTCACAGATTGGAAAGGTCAGCATTTAACTGGGTAAAGCCTTTACCACAAACCAGGTACACTGCACCTATATCTCGCTGTTACCTTTGAACCAAAGTCTTGCATTTGAAGCTCATGTTAGTAACATTATCAGTGTGTGTTTTTAATTTTCGATAGGATCTTTGTTCAACATTCCTCCTATATTTCCGTGCCCACACCAGCCTGATGGAGACAAGGGAACGCCTGGTTCTGTCTTCTCCAGACCTCATTATCATACTGCAGCACTATGCACTTCCACAGAGTTTCCTTGCTTCATGTGTCACTGGTGATTCTGTGTGTGTTTAAGACACAATATATTCAGAACTCAGGTGCTCTGATCTTAACAAAAGCTAAAGCACATGACCCGTTTTGCTTCTTTGCACGGCTCCACACAGATTTCAGAAGAGAGCTTCAGAGTAAGTGTTTAACATTACCATGTACTGTAACTGAAGTCAAGGAGGTCTGTATCATAATGCACATTCTGTTTAGACCAGAGGTAATCAAAAGACAGTATGCATCAAATTTAGACCACCACACATCTTTGAAAGGACCACAAAATCTTATTCTACTATTTTAAACATCTCATTCTATCACAAAGAGATCTCAAGTACACTGATTAACTGAGCTATCATTGATTTCGTCCATTTAAAAATATGTAAACCATTTTTAAAGAAAATATTTTCTATTGTACATTTAGGCTCCTTTAAACTCTTGGAAGCGAAGTCACATCTCTGGCACTTTCGATTGTCAACCACACTACATTTAAACATGTCAACAAAATCACAGAAATATGCACAGAAGATCATTCATGTAAAGACTAGCGTTCTTGTGATGAGTGGACTTCATGCCCTAACAGGCCTCTCTGTCCTCCACTCCACTCACTGTCCTCCAGTGCCGAGACAGCAGAGCATCTAACTGAGCCAGAAGAACAGGACTCCCGTCACGGGAGAAGGCAACACAATCCAGTGTCCTGGAGTGGCATCTCCTTCAATAACAGCCTCAGTGCCAAATGAGGTCTACCACACTTACAGTCTCATTGTGCCACGATGTCTAAATGCACCATTGTGTACAGAGGCTGAGGCCGCTGATAAACGTGTGAACATCAAATAGCATAAGTGGTGTGGCAGTCTGCAACGATGCTACCATGCCATGTCATTGAAGCCGATACTCTGGTTTCTCCAGAATCAACTGGATGAGACCTTTCTATCAATTAGCTACTAACTACCAAATGGGCTAGATGGGCCAAAAGGCCTCCTCTCATTTGTCACTTTTCTTATGTTCTGAAGCATTAGTGCAGCAATGCACACATATTCCGAGACCAAATGCTCCTTGGAACTCCTTGGAAATATACGGCTTTTTTAATTACAAAGGCACTCAGATGCTTAGGCTAAGTGGGAGACCCACTTCCACTCACTACTGTTGCTCAGCTCCCACCCAAGTGAGCAAGACCAGGTGCACAGCAGCCATTACTCTCTCTGCACCGTTTCCATTTCGCCGTATTAATCTCTCTGCTTCACCGCTTGAATTGAGGGCATGCTTACGGAGGTCTGTGTAAGTCCAGACTGGAATTAGCCATGAGCAGGCTAATGCACTGTCAATGGCAATGAAACCTGTCAGTCTCGTCAGGCTAGAGTCAACACTGCGTCACAAACAGATGAAAACCCTTCTTTCAGGTGTCTGCCAATGGGGGTGACCTGTTGGTTCGCAATGAAATTTGCTAGCTAGACAGAGAGCAAGCCCTAAGACCATTACAGGAGGCTGGAGTTTATATGAAGGCAATGCTGTGTAAAGATCCAGGGAAAAAGAGCAGCTGGGCAGCTTGGTGGCAGGGAAAGTGGGACTGCGGCCTCACGGCTGGGGTCCTGGCTCTGATCCCAGAATGAGGAGATGTCTGGGTGGAGTCTGCACGTTCTGGCAGTCGTGGGGGATTTCTCCGGGTGCTCCGGTGTCTTCCCACCTACCAAACGCATTCTGCACTGCAACGGCCTGGCGTCTGTGAACGGCTCAGTGAATGGAAGGATGGATGGAAGGATGAGGGGCATTATGGCCTTCCCAGGTGATTTGATTGGTCATTTAACTTATTCAAACTTCAAGCAACTCGAGTGAAATCACAGTGCATTTGGCAGCATCATTTCATTTAAAAACAAACCCTCTCTTCAGAAGTGATTTGGAAACTAAGGAGTTTCTGCACTTTTCAACCCTGCGTGAACATTGCGTGATCTTTGGACAGACTTCTTCAAAACCTCCAACACAGCTGCTAAACGGAACCCCTCGTTTATAAGTGACTGTTCTGTTGTACAAACAAAAATCACTTGGTGTGATAAAACAAGAGCATCTTTACCAACTACTGAAGAAGTTCAGATGGTTCAGATGCTAAAGATGTGAAACATTAAAACTGCATCTAAAACTTGAAGGAGAATCTCCCCTTGCTTTGGCTGGACATACTCAAGGCCATTGCCAAGCTTAGGGTCTCTCACTGTTGCCATTGGTAATGAGTATTGTAAGTCCTCATGATTCATGTTAACTTCATGTTCTGCAGGATTAAATTAAATTTCTTGTAGTAAAATACAGGTTTAACAAGCACGTCTTCAGAAATGACTCATGATGCTTTTGATTAAACTGTGTGCGTACTTACTATAGGAAATACTTCAAAAGCTAAAAAAAAACATTTTTAGGATTATTTACTTTCAAAGTCTGATATTAACTTAAAAAAGGACACAAAAACCTGGAAAATATAATTCTGTTCTAGTTGACATTTCTAATATCTAGTTGACATTTTATACTTTTTCCAAGTCTCTTATGTAATTTATTCCGGTGCATCTTTTTGAAACAGAACAAAGGGAATGTAAGGGGTACGTTTGTTGGACAATGTACTTGTGGTGACAAAACGTTCCTCTAGAATCTGGACCTTGAATACACAGTACCTTGACGAGGAAATAACTGGAAACTCATGCTTCAGATCAATGGGAGGAAACAAGCTGCAATTGTACGAAACGCAACACAATAACTAAAGCTGAACTAAAGAAATAGCACTCAAGTTAGGATTTGTAGAGGAATCACTAAATAAAAACAAAAAGGCAGCACAATTACACACAATGATGCTGCTCTCATCAACAAAGTCCACTGAAGGATTCTGAGTATTGCTGTTCATCACAGAAAAGGAATCCACACCATATTGTAATCAACAGCCTTATTTTCATACAGAGATAAACTGCAAACTTCACAGCTCTACGGTCATAAACAATTTTTGTTCCAAGTTCTAGGGCATTTCTAATTTAATTGTGAACTGTATACTTAATCACATTCTTAATCTACAATCTGATATGCTGTAATTGCTCAGTTTATTAAGGCAGCTATATTTACATGTGGAGAATAAAAAAGAAAACCTACACGTATCCTCTCATCCACCTGTCTTTAACACTGTGAAAATCTGTTGCAGTGAAAACATAGTGAAATATGAATCTCAGCAAGACTCCTTAATGCAACCATATTTCACTGAGAATTTACTGCTGGGGAATTTATGTTTGCTGATGCCAATTTTCTTCCAAACTTATAAAGCCCAATAAATCAGTAGGTGCCTTCCACACTCTATAATGTAGCAGAGCTCTGAAATGGAGAAGATTAGGAACTCAAGCAGAGAAAAAAAGCAGGGTGCAGATTAGACTTTAGCCTTTTTAAATTCCTCATAATGCTTACAAGAGCAAAGATGTAAAGCAGTGTATGACAATATACAGCAGCACATTCAAGACACGGTGTGCCGTATGGGAAGCCCTTTCCAAATGACCTGTTAAGGGGCCTTGAAATGATTACATATGAAGGTCAAGCAAATGTTATTTTAAACGACCTGTGTGAACTATAATGACGGTTGTCTTCTGTTGAGTCTGAGTGCATAATTACGGTATGAAATGCTGCATTGCTAAAACCTGAAAGCTAATGTGGTTAGAGATCCAGGAAACCAGGGAAGCCAATTAAAAGCTTGTATTCTAGTTCATAAATAGCTCCTGTTCTCAAAACAATGAAAATGCTCAATAGCCAATAGTGATCTCAAAGACCTTAAATCTTTACTGTGCTGATGAAGAAGACAGCTATTACTGCTTAAGGTTTTCAGGAGCAAGTAAAGAAAATCCTCTGAAGTGACGTAATAACATAGGAATCAAAGGAACAACACCTGAAGAAGGCTGAAGAACCACACCTGAAGAAGGCTCCACGGCCGAAACGTTGTGTTCTCTTTCTTCTTTTTTTCAGCATGGAATAAACCTTTTACTTGTTCCTTTGCAGCCTACGCATGCTGACGCAGCTACCCACCATAACATAGGAATGTTATTCAGGATTCTTGCGTTTTTAAGAAGTTAGAAGTTGACTGATCCCAGATCTCATCCAGGTGCTTCTTGTAAGAATATCAGGATATCAGCTTCTGCAACAAGGCTGGGTTGCTTGCGGCAGACTTCCACCACCCTTTGCACAAAGAAGTGCCTCCAGTTCTCAGTTTTAAAAGCACTTCCACATAGTTTCTACTGGTGCTCTCTGGTTCACATTTCAGTGTTTACTCTGCACTCAGCACCGTATCACTTCAACTAATATGACCAAAAACAACTTCAATAAACATGTTATTTAAACCAAATGTTTGATGACAATTTAGACACTTGCAAATCTGTGTTACACTGAAAACCCATGGCCTGCACTGGGCGATTGACCACTGTCCATACTTGCATCATGTGTAACTCCACAAGAAGCATTTAATTAAACACTGAAGACAAAAAGAAGCAATTTAGGCTCAGATTTTTTTCAATAAACTATGCTTTGGGAAAACAATTAAAATCTCATGTCAGAGTCTGACTGACAGAAACAATCCCATCTGGTCCATAAAATTGCTGTGGCAGGTAAAAGTCAAAAATACCCCTGACAGCCAGCAACACACTTTCTGGGAAGACAGCCAGCACTCAGAAGACAGGGGCTCACAGGCAGGTCTGCACAGAAGAAAGAGAGGAGATAAAAGAGAAAACCTGAAGACGTATCTGCTGGCCACAGCAATGAATTTGCCAAACTTGTACAGCCTTTCCTTGCTGAAAACCTTTGAGATGTGGCTCTAACTGGTGTAAATTCTGATCCCCAAGCAATTAATAATTGCTAGATCATGCATGCTAGAAAAGAGAACAGGAGCTTTAGACTGTTTTAATTTAGTCTTAATGAGACTAAATGAGCAACAAAGGTGGTCTAATTCATATAACTACAAGACCAAGTCTAGCCCTTGTGGGCTTTAGTCCTGCAAGTGATTAGGGATGTCTGGCAATTCATTAAGATCTGAGGAAATCTGTTAATTTTGTGTGTTAAGAAAATAATTAAAGAATACAATTAGATTCTAAAATCTGAAATATGTGCCTGACAACACATGACACAGACTTGATTTTAAAAACACCTCTAAATGTGTTGTGCTCAGTCAATAATTTATAAGAAAATCACATTCTTGTGATGCAATGGCATCCTTGGCTAATGTGTGGAATATGAAATGATTTTAGTGAGTGATGTTTCTGTTTCACCTTGAACAGATTATTGCATGAGCTTGCATACACACCTCACTGACACCATCCATGGTGTGGAAAATATGTTGGTTTGTTATATGGGCAATCTTAGACTAGCATTATAGAAATCTGAATTGGTTTCAAGAATTTCACAGGCTGGACTGAGGTCAACAGTGCCCTGCCGCCACACGAGTTTTACAAGAGTTGCGAGTCTTGTGAACGACGGATTCTGCTTCAGATTTCTCAAAACCTAACCCCCATACATCTCAAACCATCCATAGGAAAAACAGTTCAGCTTCGGTCTTGTCATTAACTTTCCAAGTGGTTAAATATAACTAAACATAACAGCTAGAGCCTGCATGTTGTGAGAGTGAACTGGCTGAACCCAACAGCAGTGGGGAAAACACTTTTTTCAAAAACAAGAACGCGTCAGTTTATACACAAGATCTATTGCTAAAGGGTTTCTCATTCACTAGTGAGAAAAAAGTGCAAAATTGGGCCCCAATTGGAAGATGATAAAAGTGGTTGTTAGGGGGTTACACAGCAACCTCTGGGAAGACCATACAAACCAAGAGTCTAGAAACCTGTGACAAAAGATGTGACAAGCAACTGTACAGTTAAGAATGGAAATTTCACCTGTCAAGCAAAATTTCCTCCCAAAAAACTGTAAGTGGAAAAGAACTAAATAAATTCAACCAAGAGCCAGTGACCACAAGAAGCTGAATATGAAGGAATGACCAACAGCAAAGAACAGATAAATGAAGCCAGGCCAAGCAATCCATAAAAGTATTCTTTCTGGAGTGAAGATACACAAGCAGATAGGAGACTAGACAGCTGTGAAGTCAAAAATGGGAAGCAAGCCTTTTTATTATGCTGTTAATGTCCTCAAGATCCATTTTTAAAATGTAACAGGATGAAAGAAACTTCTGCATTTACTGCAATATTTTACAGTAAAGCCTTTCAGTAGAAGGAAAAAAGGTGAATATATTTTCAGCTGCAAATGATTTGATCAGCTTCAGTCCAAAACTCAGAAAGAACTATCTTTCGATAAATGTATCTGAGAATAGGTTACGCAATTCCAGACCAAACATCAAATTGCTCATAATTTACTTTCTCCACAGAGATACTTTATTGGTGGGAGGTTTGACCTATGTAACTAAGAGACCTCTGATTTGCCTCCTTGAACATAATCTATACATTTACAATGTTAATGGCTTAGATAATACCAAGGTCTTGATTTGGTTCAATTCTGCGCTCAATTTAAAAATGTAAATGATATCGATAAACTAGTTGGGAAAGCTGCCAAGCAAATTCCTCTTCTATCTCAATTACAGCCTGACAGCTTAAGAGGTCAGTGTGGCCTTAACATCTGAGACACGCTAAAGCAACACAACAACCATTTCCTTCATGGTAGTTAAACACAAATGACCCTCTGCTATAGTGCTTCCAGTACAGACCTATCACAGGCCTAGAGCAAAGGAAACAAGGGCAGGCATTTGTTCCACATTTCTTACTTATTAATGAAAATACTGAGGTTTCTATAAGCAATGGTAAAAAAACTGCACCGTACACTATATGACAGTCAACTGGTTCACTAGGATAGTTTTTCTTACAGAGGGGGGTCTGATGGGTCTGAGGTAGCAAGGATTGGATTTGACAGTCCAATTTGTGAGGGATGAAGTAACATCTGAGAAGCACAGGTTTGTAATAGTATAACTGAATAGTGATATTTATGTAATATCATAAAATAACTGAATAGTGTCCTGGGACATTTGAAATCTGGAGCTTTTTGTGTGATCAAAACACAGAAGGGGAAAAAACAAAAAAGTAAATCAAGTAAAAGAAAACAAATACTTTCCAAAGTCTTAAAAACGTTAATCCCAAAAGATTAATTGTCTTGGCTAAAAATTGTATAACTCAAAAAAATATTTGACTTCCTTATGACTTCTATTTTATATTCAGTTTAGAAAAAATATCATTTTACAGTCACATTTTTCCCCAAACAAACAAATCATTGTGGATTTTGTTAATGCACAATAATAAATACATAAAATAGTCATCCCGCTTGAAAAAGTAAGATTTAAAGATCCCACCTGATTCCAAGGTTCATGGTCTCAGCTGTCCCGATCATACCAATAGCCAGCAACATATTGTTACAGATCTTGGCTGCCTGAAATGATAAAGAGGAGCTGTGTGCTCTCCCTGGTACCACACCAGCAGTTCACGAAGTCTCATGCTACAATCCCTGGCTGCTTGGCTAACAGGTAAGTGCTCACCACATTAAAAAAGTACATATTTCTACACGGACTCTGTGGGCTTTGCTATGCATTTCAAACCCCACTATATCAGAAAACGTTCCTGAAGCCCAAAAAGGCCTTTCTAGAAACAAGCCATGCAGAGTGTTAGAGAGAGGAAGATGGAGACTGGAGGGTTTTTTTTAATAAAAAATTAATTTCTCGATCAGAAGCACGTTCAAGGCTCTAAGCTGCAGCCCTGAAGGCTGTGGCACCTACCTGCCCAGTGCCCACTGCGCCACAGTAAACCACATTGGCGCCCATGCAGGTCAACAGCTCTTTCGCTGCATTGAACTCCTCTTCGGCTCCACCGACCATGAAAGTGAGTTTTCCCGAACTCGCAGCTCCAACACCTACAAAACAAAGCCAAGCTCTACTGTCAGTACTGCACACATCCACAACCTCATGGGAATCTAGGCTCTTTTCACTTCCCACAGAAGATCACCTCTCGCAGTTTCTCTTATTCCTTATTTAATTTGACATGAATAATGCACGTTTTTTAGATTGTCCACATGTCAGAAGCACCAGTATCCCTCAGTGAGCTCTTACCACTTCTGAAGCGCCTTTGTGTTAGGGGCATATAAATACAGTAGGATGGACAATTAAAATCGCATGCAGACAACTTAGCTTTTTGATTCACATTTTATGATTGGTATTCAACCTATTATGCTTTACATACCGCAAATAAACTGAAGGTAAACACAGGAGAACTGCAACTTTCTGTTTGCTTAATGATGCTTTATTATCTTAGACAAACTATATTGAAGCCATTTTTGTTTCATCACTCAAATCTTAAGTCTGCCGATCAGATTAATCCTGTTATACGACCTCTTTAAATTAAGTAGACAAATCTGAGTTAAAGCTTACAAACAGAATCTACTACTATCCATCATAGGTCAATAGCTTTGTGTCTAGATTAGAGGCTGCTAAATAGCTTCAGAGAGTCATCTATTAGAACAGAATTAATGCTGACAGTGGTTCTCAGCTGGTTAATCTTCTGACAGCTGCACTTTCTCACTTGTTCAAACACTTATGTTTCAAGTAGAAATAAATTGGCTTAGCAAAACAGGATTTAAAAAAAACTGCCGATTAATCTCTTTAAAGCGTGGCCTGATAAAAACTAATTTACTCTGGTTTTGTTTCAGGTGTTATTTTACATTCTGATGCTTTTGATACAGTTTCCCCAACAGCACTGGCCTGTGCTAAGGGAGGAAAAAAAGAACCAACAGAAAAAAAAAGCTTATTGGTGCTCCTCTGCAGGCCTGAGTGTGTCACTGCCTGTTCAGCTGTACACTACTGGGTACACTAAAAGGGCTACTGTGCCCTTTTCATATCGCATATAGTGCTGTAGTCAATGGTGATCTCTCAGTCCCTCCACTACCCCTCGTCTTTTGTTCGTAAGAGGTTATCTGACACAAATTTATAACGAGCAACAGGGTAACAGGCTAGAATCTGTCTTTTCAAAGCACGGTCTGCGTTACATTTAGCAGAATCTAAAAGGCTCGGGGCAAAGTCCTTTAAAATGAGCCTTATTCCTGTAAATTATTTAAGAAACAGAAAATGCATTTGTAGTAATGAATAGTTCATCTTAGACACCTTTCAGTAATCTGACTTACTGCAAGACCTTTGGTCGCTCGGCAGGCAGAAGAGGCAGTTCCTACTGAGAAGAAGCCTCCTGCACACAAGCAAACATGTCCTGCAGCACACAGGGGCTCTGTAAGAGCAGGTCAGTGCTCTGTCCCGCTTGCTCATCCTCACTGCCAGAAAGAAGCTTCTCTTTCCGCTCAACCATAGGAAATCTAACTTTGCAAACCCAAAAGGTAACAGGATATTAAAAATGATCTCCTATTAGACATTGTGTCTTTACACACAGACTGTCTACTTAGGACTGAAGGGGAAAAGAAAATGTGGCACTATGAGGCCTCTTCTGGAACAACCGATTGTTTCCTGGTATCTGCTTTAGTGCAGAGCTGCTATTCGTCTTGATATTTACTGGTGACCTGAAATAATAATCTTGACTGAACATGCTGAACTTGTCTCCCATACCACACAGCCTCCAAAACTGTGGGTACAGCGGGCTTTTTCTTGGACACGTTGATGCTTTTTGCTTCACTGACTGCAACATATTCCATCTGTTAATGTTGTTGCAAGGAACAGATCTTCTGCATTTTTATCATCAATGGCGCTGTTTCTTCAAACAACGGTCAGAAGAGTCTGCAGTGAATTCTGTCAGACACACATTCAGTTTCAATACAATGAAGGTCAATGAAGTGATGAAAATATCTACATCAGAGAAGGCTTCCCTTGCTACTTACGTGAACTTGCTTTTCACAGTATCACTTACAACATAACAGGGTATCTAGTGGAATAAAATCTGAATTTGTGCCACAAAAAAACAACACAATACATCCCCTCAAATAATTTATTTTTCTTTCCAATGTAAATCAGCAGCTCCTTATTACAGCACGGATTAATTCTGCGGCAGTCGCATCCTGGAGAAAAAATGATCAAAGGCTGGTGAGGAGTATACACAAAAAATCATTTTTCCCCCCTTTCATACAACAAAAAGAAACGTGTCCCTCTGTGATACTCGGTAAATCAGTTAATTTGCTTTAGAAGACGTTAAATGTTTTAACCACTCTGGCATGGAGAAGGAGAGAGAGAAGAGGGCCGGTGGGAGCGGGGTGCAGGGAGAGCGTGTTTAAAATGCAATTGTTCTAATCATTTTCTACAGATGCAGCCTCACAAGGGGCGGCTGTCACAGGCACCATTTACAACTGGTGATGGTGTCTCTATTGTTTACCGGTGACACTCGCTAAAAAGGCGACAGCTGGGACTGAAAGCTGCTACCAAAACGAACAATATAATCCTGAGAAAGTAATCAACAAACTTAAGGGTGTTAATTAACTTTACACTTTATCATGTTCAATTAGGTGTCTTTTCGGGAAGAGATTGCCGTGCACAATCAGTTTAGGAGCGTGCCATGTTTTATTTGTAAGCGAGCACTGTTGCCACTCCGCGGCCGGTGTCAGATGGTCTCTGGGGTCCTGGTGACACAGATATATGGCTGGGAACATGCCTTGTTAGGCTGCGGCTGGTTTAAAATAAACTGGGGCGGAACCTGTTTTTTTAATCTCATTTGATATGGCCAGCCTTTAATGCATCATTGAATTAGCTCCCTGAAAAATTCTCTTTCATTATACTTCAGTGTCCAAAATTCATGAGCCAACATTCAGGAGCTACAAATATTAATGAACTGGACAATTCCTGATGTGTAAAAAGCAAGCAGGATTTTTGTTCTTTGCTAACAAGCCTGTCTTCTCTTCTTCTTAAGGCTATTCTCTTCTCATTTTGTACAGCTTATCTTCTAAAGCTTGAATCCTGCTTAAACATAATATCAATTGGTCCCAAAAGAATTCTTCTCAGCATTAAAATCCTACAAGCCAATTCACAAAACCCTGCTGAGTGCCTGTTTTAAGTCAAATCACGTTTGATATTTTCAGAACATTTTTTGCAAAATATTAAAAAAAACAAATCCAAGTTGTATACCACTAATACATTACATATAGTTAACTTCAAATGCCACCTGAAACCTGAAATTAAAACCACAGTTTCCTACGGATGCCAGAGTTTAATTTTAAATAAAGACAATAATAACTATATTCATATACACCAAGAGCATTTTGTTAATTTTGTTTCATATTAAAAAGAAATGATTAGTGATTTTCATGCACTGGCAAACATATTTCAATATTGCACCTCTCCTTCTTAGATTAAATTAAAAAGCGAAACTTCTAACTTTCTATGGACAATTAACTCATCACTCTGACTCGCTGCGCTGGATACAAATACTGAATCCTACAACTAGATACTAATTTCTGCAATGAAAATCCTGCCAATAACTGCAGTTGCAAGGAGCATAAAACTTCTTTGTAATGAAGAAGTTGTTAATTCTGAAGGGCTAATAATGTGCTGTGTTAAATATTAAAGGCAGGAATTAAAGGCTGCATTTAAAACAGCTGAAACCACAATAACCAGCCATAGGAGAAACATTAGTTTTCAGCCAGAGATCTGCAGGGAGCGCAGAGGCGGTCGATAGATCTTTAAATTGGTTGCAGTAGCTGCTCCACGGTGCTGGGCTGGCAGCTGCTGTATTTGTGGCCCCGGTTCATTATTTACCCATAATGACCATCAAGCACCAGTCAAAGTTGGATCACAACAACTGTCAGCAGCTCTTTTAATTAGCCTCGTTTGAATTCAGATAAATATCACAATGGCTCAGCTTCTGCTGAGAGTGCAGTGCGGAGCTGTGAGGTGGATGGCAGCGCGCACACTGCCTGGCAATATGTTTACCAATATTGCACAGCAGTCCTTCCACAGGGCACGCGGATAATAAAAACACCATCCAGACTGTTCTGTGCCTTCCACTATGCTGCCCGAAACAAATATTTTTTGTTAATCGAAAGGAACATTTTATGCCTTACATAAATGACGGCTTTGCTTTGGTCTATAAATTTCTCTAAAAACACGTAGGAGATTAATTCCCTTTAAAGATAAACTGCAGTACTCTTGTATGAATTTTGTCGAAATGGTTCACTGCCGAAAGCAGAAAAACTGTGAGCTTAGTTTGTTTGACAAGGACTAGAAACAAGTCTCTAGCTCTTTCAACACACACTTTTTGCACACATCTAGGTAACAGTACACAACATAAAACACGACAATAAGTATTAAGAGCGAACTCTGGACTCTGTCCAAATGTTAAATGGATGCAATTAATTAAATAAGGTGTTAAGAATCAACATTTGATTACAAACACAAGAAGCAAAATAATAAAAACAAACTAACCTTCCTGACCAAATCAGAAGGCTAAGGGGGGAAAGAAAAAAAGTTTAATCACCCATAATCAGTAATTATGATTTTGTAAAGGAGCTTTCAATAACGAACTGCTCTAATGATGGAGGACCCACATCTACAGAAATATAATAGCACATTAGCATAAATGAGTATGCAAAGAATATAAAAAATGCTGCGACGGCTCTGCTGTCATTGACTGATTAAGCAGGAATTCATAATTAGGCAGAGCTGCAGTGCAATTCATTGGTCTTGCTGACAGTTCTGGTTCATTAGGAGCCCATTACAGAACAGTGACCTCTAGTGGTCCTCGGCTCTCTGTTCAGCAGGCCTGAGCAGGCAAGTGGCTTCACAGCCGCACAGACTGGGCCTGGGTCTGTCCCTAGTCCCTTCACTGGAGGGCTGGTAGAACCGCTGCTTCAGAGGGATGAGTACGAGCCTGAAGGCCATTTTAAAAACAAGGGAGAGACTCTAACGCCCCTGCGGTACAATACGGCTACTGAGCTGTACGATACCATGGTATCGAAGGCAGATGGTGAAAGGCTCATTCCTATTGTCCTGTTACATGACAAAACAATCAGCCTCTGACAGAATATAATGGCATGTGTAATAAATAGGGGGAGGGTGGAAGATAAAGTATCTGAAGCATGAGCAAAAAAGCTAACCGCGTCTATTTGAATTAATATCAAAGGGCTGGTGTGCACAAAGCTGTAGTTTTTGCCTCAGGAGTGTATACAGCCGCACCAGCCTGGAGTACAGCCTCACAGAAAGCCCACACCACAGCAGCAGTGCAGAAGAACACAGTGCAAAACAAAGGCCCCACAGAGCCGTAAAGGCAAGGATCACTATTAAATTTAACACAGAAAGAAAAATACCGTGATTCAGAGCTACACATACTCCAGAAACAGTGTGAATTTTGGGCAGATAGGAGACTGCAGCACTAGATAGCTTGCCTGTACAAACAACAGTTATATAACGTGCAGGAAATTACTGACAAAAACCACTTTCCATGTCACCTTCATACAGAAGTGACAAGCAAGTCAGGTTGTTCCTGCTGTCAGTCGCAGAGTTCTGGAGAGCAACACTCTGCTTTCTGTCACAACAGGCAGCAGCGGTCTGGCTGTCTGGAAACCCAACGATTCCAATCACCTGAGGACCGGAGTCCATCAGGGACGGAAAAGTGCGGCTATCACTATTTGATTGCTCAACTGATAAAACATCTCTAAGCCCCAGGAAATATTTCCTAACTCTCCACACCAGTTTGTTGTGTGTAAGTATTATCTCCACCCCCAAATCCCTGCTGGCAACTGCCTGGCTGAAGGAGGGCAACCAAAAGATAACTACGACACTTTTTCTGAAGCAAGGGATCAAATCCCGCAATGCAGACGTGTTGCTCTATTGCAATGTTGCGATTCCTGTCTTTGCTATGTTGCATGTTCCTCAGTTTGCACAGTTAGTGCCAGAGGCCAAACATTTCCATCTGTGCGTCAGAGAAGTGAAGAATTAGTCAGTGTCTGCTGAAACACTGATGCAAAAGACTAGGATAGGGGTGGCTATAGTGGCTGGTCTAAAAGAACCATTCGGACCAGAACCAAATACACTAACAGCACAAATGAAATACTCTGTGTAACATTGCTGCTTTCCTATTAGCCTCAAAGTGGCTTCACATTTCCGTGGAATATTAATGACTTATTAACATTTCAAACATTATATCTGTTATTTGACAACTTTCTGTTTGCGCCCCCAGGCCTCTTGAAAATGTATACTGGGCAACAAAATCTGCTGTATGAAAAAAAAAGCCGACTGACAGAGCAGATTTCTACTCTACAGCAGCAGAAGCATCTCATGTCTTGGGAAAACTAGACTGTAACGAAGGATTTCTCATTTGCACTTTTAAAGGAATTTTTTTGAAGGAATAAAGCCACACATTTCAGACCACAAGTTATCAATCTTTTCTTATTTCATGGTGAGGAATTAGACAGAATTTGGGAGAAAGTGTATCTAACTTTTCTCACATAAGTGTCAAATTAATATTTCAACAGCGTTTACTGCTCAGCCAGCTTGGGGCCAAAGTACACATTTCAATTTCGGAATCAAACCATTTGCAGGATTTGAAATTCAACTCTGCGTTTCAAACCTTAGTGCGACATGCATTCTGTTTGCATGCAAAGGACATCGTAATCGCTGAATGCCGGTAACTGAGACTGAGAGCTGCTGTGGAAGGTGGCAGAGCTTGTGTGGCTGTCTTTTATGCTTTCAAGCTCCAACTGAGTCAGTGGACACAAACCTTATAATCCTTCTTTTTTTATTCCAACATTCCCGTCTTGTTAATTACTGCGCCTTCCTCTGACAGATTCCTATTGTTACGATGTGCCGAGCGATACACACAGGACCAACCAAATTCAAACTCTTCACTCTGGGACCATTATCTCTTATTGTTACATCAATATTTTATAAAGCTTATTCATTGCCTTTTAAACTTTTTCCTCTCAAGGCCTCAGAATTAATTGCCATTACAGAGGTATCTTATCTTGTCTCAACCTCTCGCGGCCTCTCGTATGAGATCGCTGCTGTATCCTCTGCAACTCTTTGACACAACACAGGACACAGTCTAAAATATCAGCCTGAACACTTTTATCTCCGCTCATCACAATCACAGCAGCTATATAATGCATTTGTATGCCTGTCAATCACACATGTGTCTACTATTTGTCTGGCGGTGACGAGAGGCGTCTCTTCCTTCAGTGCCCGCCAGCTCCAGGCTGGAAAAGAGCTCAAGCTGCTCTTCTATCAACAGCCTGTTTCTTTCTCTCAACACCACACACACAACAGCAGCACTTCAACACAGGGACATAAGACAGGCTACAAACAAGACAGGCCACTCAGCCCATCCTGGAAGCATGGGAATATTTCAGGTTCTCACAGAAGTGCCCCCAACTCAAGTCTGAGTTGAAAAGAAAAAAATCAGACTAAAAGTACAAGGCTCACACTCTTCAGTCCTGATCATTAAGTCTAGAAACGTATGAGATAGAGAATCTAGGAGGTGTCAGTAAGCAAGATGCAGAATTGGCTCCTCACTGCTCTTTGAAACCTGTTGTGACTGCTTGGTCTGTCTCCTGGCATACTGGGCAAAAAAGCTGAACAGACTGCAAACGAAACAGAACCACACATGTGAGGATTTAAAGATTTACTGTTGCAAAGCGTACTCCTTTGATTCTGAAAGACTTGTAAAATCCAATAAAGGCTGTAATTCACCCACTGCCCATGAACTCCTGTTCGTGAGCACTGATCATTTTCACCTTCATTTCACCTGTTGAATGCACTGCATTTGGACAAATTACATCTAACCCCACACATATGGAGGCACTTAAGCATAAAAAAGTGGAAATGTAGTAAGAACTGGTGGGTGGAAATGTATTATATTTTACTGTAAAAAAATATAGTAGTATAAGTTTAATATATTGTACATTCAATGCTATACTGTCAATAAGAATATTGTGTAGTACTATCAACTACATGCTATAATGAAGCAGAACTAACACATTTCTCAGGAGAGAGAAGTCTGACAGAAAGCACAGAAGAGGGTAACATTTACAGCTTAATGAAGCTCCATGAAGTGTGGTTTAAAGTAGCACTGTAATTAAGTGAAAAAAAGATATTTTCTCACATGAAAAAAACCTAAGCAAGTCTAATAAAAGTTCTATGGGTTAAAAAACAAGTTTGAAAAATCAAAAGCAAAAAAGGCACTTTTCAAGGATTTGTTTGCCAAAATTATAAATGCATCTCTTAATTTTAAACACAGCCTCTTTATCTTTGCAGCCAAGTTAATAAGTATACTTTCAAAACAGGGCACTTTGAGTGGAGTGAGCCCTGCCTAGACTGTGCACGCAATGGCAACAATACGCAGCTCCAGGAGCCACGCAGACCACAAATTAAGAAAGGAGGGAATATAAATATCTTTCCTGCACCATGCAAGACTGCCACTAGCCTGACCTCAGACTGGCAGAGACCAGTAATAAAAACAACAGTTGACAATTAAATTAGGATTCATTAAAGACAGGCAACTCTGGTTTTGAGTTTTCTGGGAATCTCTCGTTATTCTTCTGCATCTCCTGGGTGAAACTAAACCATTAAAGTAAGTGACAGCGCCTTTCCTTTTCCTTTCCAGCCTCGCTGTCCAGCCATCTTTTGCAACAACATAAGTCCACACACCTTCCGACAGTTCTGGTGCATTCACTGGCTTCATTCACATCGACGAGAACAGGCTTACACCCCAACAGCAATCCGTTACAAACCAGATGACTTCAGACAGTCAGGAAGTATTTGTTCTTTATGTTCCATGTGCCCACCTTGTTAGAAGGTTGGATTTTTCATATTTATTAGTGGGAAGGGCAGGACTCAAGCAGCACAATGGGAATACAGTAAAAACAAGGCAGTGTCATACGAGACAGATCCTGAAGCCAGTCAGTTGGACTGCAGCTAAGCACTATTGTCAGTGTCCTCATGGTGACATGGCATTTAAACTGCAGATGATCTCTCTGTAGCAGCTTGAGGACCATCAGTTGCAGCAATGCACTGCATCAGAAGAGATCAGAGCCAATGCTGTGATGAGAAGCAGCCAGCTTCACTCCAGTTGTGGTATTTTGTAGTTAACAAGAGATGGACCCTATAGAGCTCAAAGCAAAGTCATGCACAGATGTTTTAGATGGTGATTATGGGCAAGGAATATTCAGCTGTAGAAAACCATGAACCGTGAAGAACACTGTGTCTTCAAAGGAAATGCTAACACAACTGTTGTCTCTGGTGTGTAGTGAAGGCACCAGCCGGAGGTAGAATTCCAATAGATCCAGGTTGCTTGAGACTATCCTACTGACTTGCTCTAGTCTTGATGCTTGATTTGGCATAGGACATTCAGCCAATCACCTCCCCAAGATGAAAGAGGAACTGCCAGTTGCTCATCAGACTGCTTACAGGTCTGAGAGATCATGATGTATGATTCTTCAAAAGCATCGATAACAGGCCTTTCCTTTGCACAGAACTCCTTGGGAACACGCCGTCATGCTGATGGTGAACCTATGAACGTGTAAAGTATCTGGCAGGTTCTATCCACATATGGATGGTCTGCTTGACCAGCCTGGAAGAGGGAAAATGTGGTGGCAGGTTTTAGGATTGCTGCTTGGTTTTCCAGCTTTAGGATGGCAATAAAGTTGGAAAGGCCAAGGTTTTGGGATCTTCCCAAAGTTAAAGATGTTGGAGGCAAGTATGATAAGCCATATCCAACCACTGGGTCTGGGGTTTGTGAGGAACTCTACACAGACCCCAATTCTCTTCCCAGACTTCCCTGCTGGAATGAGAAATCTAGAGAGTCCATGAGTGCAGTTTCTGTTTCTGGGTAATAGTTGTCATTAAAATCCACCAGCTGTCTCTCATTCTCCTGGGATCAGCACATTGTGTATTTCTGTTCTTTAGCCTATGGTGGCTGAGCAAAACAGTCATAGCTGGCGTGTGAAAAGCAGTCTGCTCTGGTCCGTGGCCTCAACAGTAGTTGTCATTGTGAAGTTTTACAGAAGTTCCAACTTGGTTTCAGGACTGAGGTGACTGAAGATTCTTCACATATTTGTAGGCAATAGTTAAGCACCCATCCTTTGCCATCTGAGAAGAGGACACAAAGGTCTAGTAAATATTCCTGCCGCCAAAGGGAGAGGAAAAAAGTTGCCTGGTTGTCTGACATGTACAACGAGACAATATAAAAAGCCAAGACCCAGCATTCCAGTTGTTCCTTTACTTGGTGTAGTTAGTGTAGGGAGCAGTGGTTACTGATGTAGCTGCTGATACAAAAGGCGATTGGTAGGGTGATGGTTACCCTTCTCTTGACAGGCAGCTTCCAGATGTTCACAGTGATCAGTTTGCCCACTCTCACTGCAATGGAGACAGGTGAACTGTTTGCCACCATGATGTTTGCAATTTTAGTAGTCAAACAGACAGGGGTAAATTGCTGAGAAGTATTTCAAATAGTACCAGCAGTCTATTATATGGATTTTTTTGGACCTGCATTCTCTATAGGCTGGGCTCATGCAGGAGAGTCTCTTGGAATTAGCGACTGTCAATAGCCACTTTTATGTTCTAGAATGATAAGTTCTCATTCTCCCCTCCTTAAGTCCTCAGAGCTGAGTTAATAGATGCAGACAGCGGGGCCAATTATCTTGGTTATTGGGATCCTGAAAAAGACTTAGTTATTTAATTCTTTGCTCTTCCACTTTTCAGACTGAGAGGCTGTTTTTTAGCAATGAGTCACGTTCTTCAAAATAAGAGCTGGCAAGTGTTCATCGAACTAGAGTGAGATTTATGATCGCATTCACTTCTGAATAATAAAATAAGTTTAGGGGTGCAGCATAAGGATCCCCTGTCACCCACAGAATGTAAATGAGTTTGAGGGACAAACAGGAGACCAGAGTCAGACAAACAAGGGTTAGACAAACAGATAAAGTCTTATAGGTAGGTGAGCATGAGGACTTGCAAGGACTCCAGGACAGGAGTAATGTAATTGCTTGCGTGTTGACCTGGTCAGGATGCTGGCTGCTACATTTTGACTATATTGGAGTTCCTTCAGTGGGGATTTAGATAACACATACAACTTTCTAACATCTGATTTAGTTGATTCATGTAAATTGCTCTTATAGAAGTACACTTTAGTCAAAACTCTTGTTGGATTTTACTTGGCATGTAAAAAAATACTAACACTACTTATCTATTTACTATTATTTCTCACTAAAAAGAAAACATAAAATACAAAGTACAGTTCTAATTGGTGCCCATAATTATAAAAAATACATTTTAATGCATCATTAAGAGATCTAAACTGTATTTCATTCATCTTAATGATTCAACACAGATGTCTGACAAGAGCAGACATTACCTTACATACTGTAGCAGTACCCTTTGTGAATTTCAATTGGATTCTGTACTACCCTTCAACTGGGGGTAAAAAGATCATTGATAAGTACAGTTAAATAAAAGTGACAGTACTGTTGAAAAATCTGATGTTTATTTGACAAACAATTAGTTATTATTTTTCAAATTAAGAGTCCAAGACCAGTCTGCTATGTAAACAAATTAAGTAGTGTTAACACAGTCCTGATATTCTCACTGCAGAATCTAATTTCAGCCCTGCACTATAAACCTTGGAGTAAGGAGACACATACAATGCTGAACTTTAAGATTGTGCTCAAAATATTCTGAAATATACTAAAACTGACACAGTACAGAATAATGTCTAATATTTTAAACAGTTTAAGAAGGCTCTTAGGAACTTCCATCCATGTAAAAATGACGCCTGAGCACTTATGCATGAAAATGTAAACAATTCAATGTTTCAAAATCCATTTTCAGGTGCCTACCATCCTAGTAATACAGCTGGTTACTTGTACAGTCCTGAATGATGCATTGTTTAAAATCCCAGTAATGGAAAGTGCTATTTAACTTTGAAGTATAATTCTAGAGGAGAAAAGAAAAAAAAAGATCCACAAATCAATAATTACCATGTTTAAAGAAGATAATCAGAACTCTCCTGCTAGTAAGCTGTAAAAATTTGCTATTCGCTACAATGATTCACTGGCTACTGGATAACAAGTTGTGCCTCCCGCAGAAAGTGAATCACCATTTAATGCTATTATCAGCAGTTCATGACCCAAGCAGCATGAAATGTCATTGTGATCAATCCGATCAGCTCTGACCTCAGAGGAGGGACAAGGCTGCCAGTAGGAAGCCCCAAGGACTCCAACAGATTAAGGCTCAGTTCAGTTACAACATCTTTTAATCAGCCCAACAAACACAACATAGGTAGGCAGAGCACAAAGAGATTAAAAAGCACATCTTAACACAAGAAAGACCAAAGGCGCTGCAGTACTTGGATTATAAGAGAACAGCACACACAAAATGATCAAGTCTGTACTTCTCTTAGTTTCAAAGGGTGGATAAAAATAAATGTAGGCAGTATCTAAGCACTGAACACCTTTAGATTCACTGAATTTACTAAATTCATCAACTGCACAGAAAAAAAGCTAATTAGTCATGTTTGGATTGATATAAGGAGAACAGAGGTTTATAAAAGTTATGTTTATCTGTATTTTAAAAAGGTCAAATTAATTGAGGACTGATATTAAAATGAGGACAAATCAAGATAAGAGATTTTGATGGCTCACTGTGCAATACAATTTTTAAATGCTGATAATACATAATACATTCATAATACATAAGGATTAATGTTGTTTCTAACATATAGAAAAGTAGATATTACACTAACAACACTATGCTGTTAAACTTAACATGAATGTTGTTTATTTGGTCAATAAGCCAAACCTGTAGTAACTGACTGGAGCCTCACCTTGACTTGTGAGTAAAGACAGAATAATCTTTGGGATTACCTCTCAAATCCTTCAGTAAGCACATCTAAAAGCCCTCTAAGGAGCTCATGTAATGACTCCTCAGACCAATCGGGGCTGTCCCTGCAGTTTGACAGACAGAAGAAGGCAGAGATGCTGCCAGTCAGGAGTCACCAGCTGGACAGCCAGACCTGTGCAGCCCCACAGACCAGCTGACACTCTGGGCGTTACTGACCATGCTGTGCATAGAGCCGCCCAGCTGCTGTGTGGTCGTGTCCATCTGGAGATCTCCAGCCAGACAAATCTCTACGCCTGTCAGCTCTCTTCCACCAGGCTTGTTATGCAAATTCAATTACTCAAGTGTGCCCTTTCACTGCTGGCTAACTGCTCCTCAAACCCATCTTTGTCCTGACAGGCAGCTCACCATTTTTACTCATCAAAGTACCTTGAACCTTCTTGTCATTTAGTTAAAAAAGTATCACCACATTTGTACTAACCTGGGACGTTCATTTGGTAAACTGGTCAGAAATTATCTTTCAGCTGTTAATTTGCAAAGTTAAATGCAGTATTTCCTACATATTGTACCTTGAAAGTGACATGCACAAATGCACTTTTGTACATACACGGTACACGGAAACCCAAACAGTAATGTACTCACACAATATATATTCAACACTAAGCTCTAACGTATTTTATTAAATATTTTAAAAAGACATCAAAACAAGATGCGAACTATAATTTAGAGACAGTCAAAATTACACCAGCACAATGATAGTAAAGGGTATGACCCATCAGCCACTGGACAGAGCTTTGGGCTGTTCCACCTCTCTCCCAGCTGGCTGGCTGGTCATGGTCCTGTCCTGTTGAGCTGATGCCACAGCTTTTCTGTTGGTCTCAAGGTCAGAAGGTAAACCTAGACAGTGTTTTCCTGAAGTCATGCCGTTGTAATCTTGCACTGTGTGGTCTTGCATTGTTGTACTAGAAAATGAACACTTCCACATAGGCTAGTAGGAGGGTAGAAACTGCTGGCTTAAGGATTTCATCCATGTATGTTTGAGCAGTAAGGTTACCCTCCTTCTGCACAGCGGTGTTCTTGTGTTAAAGGATCTGCCGATGACCAGGTTACTTCTTCCTGGAACCTCTCGTGCTGTAGCTACTGCAGGCTGTAAACAGTTACTGCAGGAAACTGCCTCAGGTGGGTGTGCTGATCCCAGTGCATTTAAAACCAGAGTTCTCATGAACCGATTAGAAGACATCCACAAATCAACTAGCTACTAGCAACCAAACAAACTACATGGGCTCTTCTCGTCAGCAAGCTTTATGTTTAAGTAACTTGAGAGCGGTAGGCTCAGATCCTAGCTGTGGCTCTGCTGTTGTCGCCTTCAGAAAAGCACTTACAGTATTTGTGCCCACCTGTGTACATGGGAACAAATGCTAAGTCACTTTGGATGAAAAGCATCAGCCAAATAAATTATTACTAAGAACAGGACAAGGCCAATGACTAAAAGAGCTGGTTTCCTGGTTTCTCTGGACCAGTCTGCTGACTGTTGAAATGAAACATCTCAATCTCTGGGCTTCAGCTCTCACAGACTGGCCACTAACAGTCATGCTGATAGCATGTTAAAAAAGTTAACATCATTACTCGGGACAGTATTGGCAGCTAGGCTATTTTTCCTGCTCTTGTGTTAATTAAAAATTAAACGTAAATTAAAAAAACGTTTTTTAATTGCTATTTATGCAACCTCCTAATGAAAGCTTTACGGCAATTTTAAACTTCAGATATCCGACACCGAGCACCTACTGCTTTATGAAATCGCATGACTAGAGTGAAATGTTTCATTGTTCTAGGTTGATTTGGACTTAATTCAACAAACCTACCTGCTCACTATTTAAAAAGTAAATATTTATGTACCCAGTGAGGCACTAATGTGAAGCTCAGAATGCTGCATTTTCAATGTGCCTCAGGGTACATAAAGAAGGGTACATATAGTACACATGACGCGTGTCAAAGAAATCTCCAAAAGTTGCAGATTCTGATTCCAGTAGAAGCCACTAACACTCTAACATCTTCTCTGTTTGGCAATATTTTCTTCTACACATCACTTCTCACAGCTATCTGATCTACCTGTTGGCCTGCAGGGATTCAGGCCTCTTCTACATAACGAAATACATGTGAATTTGCTCTAGTATAACGAATGAAGTGATGCAGCCCTGTTATAAACACGTTTATGTTCCGTTTCTGTTCGTGTTCTGGTTTTGAATTCCACTAACATATGATGATTGTTTTAAATTCAGAAACTCTGGACAGCGTAGACATCTTATGGATAAGATGTAGGGACATCTCATAGTACACAGTATAATCCTAGAGATGAGATACATGTAGCAATAAGAAAGCAACTCATTCTTATTCACAGTTTTAAGTGCAACAACTCAAGTTTGTGGCCAGTTCAAATAATAAAACATTAAAGGTGTAATTTCCAATAAAACAATGAAAAAACCCCATCTATTTCAAGCAAAGCAGTGCACAGATGATCCTGGTACATCTGGAATGTAGTGTAATCGTTGCTCATGACGCGGACACCAGTTTATTTTTGTTCTGTTCTTAAACAGACAAGCCAACGCCCAGGAGTATGACGTCAGCAGTGTTTTATTGTGGCACAGTTTGCATGTGGACAGTTTTAATGATGCAGACGGAGGAATTTTATGAATAATGCATAACATAAGTCATTCTCCCAGATTGCTGGTCAGTTTTAACTGGATTTCACTTATTTTCACAGAAGAATAATAAAAAAAAGGATTATAACACACCACCTCTTCTCAAAAGCTAGATTAAAGCTGGCAAAAAATTAGAGCGAACTGAATTTGCCACACAGATAATGTCAGAATATAATATAATTGTATTCCCCAAAATATAGCGTGGAAATTTCACCAATAAATACGAAAAAGAAAAAAAATCACACATTTCAGATTTTCTACGAATAAAAACAGAAATGTGTGCAAGAACTTATAAGTCAGAAGGACTGGAGTGAACAGGCAACATCCAATTTACTGTATATATTAGCACCGAGGATGTGATTACCTCTACAGCCATTCAGAATAAATGATGTTAATGCCATTCAGCGTGAAGCAGACAGCAGCAATGTTTGGTTCTCATATCTGAGAACATAAATTATGCAGCAGTTAGGTAACATGCTGAGCTGTATTACCCACAGGACTACAATTAATCTAATTAAATGCAACTTAATTTTACTGTAGATATGGCACATTAACCCTTACAGCATAAAGGGAATGTAGATGGTTTATTTACATTGCTTGTGAGATCTTGTTTCTCATTATGCTCAATAATCCAGTAGCCCCATTTTTATTAAAAAGTTCAGAAAATACTAAAATGACAGGATTTTAGAAGAATAATCTATTCTTCCATCAGAAGACTATAAGAAGTGAGACAAAATGATAACATCTTGCTTTTCAGAAAACTGATTGATAAACCTAAGAAAGCAGCTGATAAAGTGCCAAGAAGAATATGACATACTTGGAAACAGTCCAAAGAAAACGTGTGATAAAAAATAATGAGCTGAAATGTAATTCACATACAGCTTCTGACAAATTGAAATCAGCTAAATATATATCAATTACGTCCACTCTACATTTTTAATGATTACAAAGACAACAAAGAGACTTCAGTATTTATCCTAAGGTAAATTAAACTAGATTTTTCCTTACAAAAACGTGACTGAAATATTTACCATTTCTGATTTTTCCCCAAACATCCACTGAAAATCACATTTTAACCAAGTACAAACTGTAGCAGATGTAATCTTGCAGTTAAACTGGTAAAATGTTTGTTTATAATTGTGAAGTGTTCTTAAAATAAAAAACTGTCTTTCAAAGGTTCTTAAAATAATAAAAAACTTTCTTGTTATGGTGTCTCAATTTCTAAAATTACATAGTGATGTATACACATTTTTTAAACTTCCATATTTTATTCAAAACATGAGTGCTCGAACTGTAGACATCCAATGGCAAGATGAATTACAGCAAATTTCAGCAAAAACCTGAAAGAAATACCTGAAATATAAAACCTGAAAAATCTGTTAACTGTATAATGAGAAGAACTTACAGTCACAAGTCTTTCTGGGTTTCTAAACACGCTGTGCAGTTTTTTGGCCATTTTTCCTGGCAGATTTGCTCAAAACTTTCAGGTGGCTTGGGAATTGCTTATGGACAGTTTTGCACAGATTCTCAGCAGTATTCAAATCAGGATTTTGATTCAATTACATTATGGATATTAACGATTTTAATTCTTAAGCCACTTCCGTGTAGCTCTGGCCTCACTTTTTGGATCGCTGTCTTGCTGAAAGGCAAGTTTTTGGTCCACCTACAGGTTTTCCTGTAAGATTTGCAAGTGCTTTACTCCATCTATCTTCCCATCAGTCCTGACAAGCCTCCCAGTCCCTGCTGAAAAGCAGAACTGCAACTCTGCTGGACTGCTGCTGCCACCACCATGCTTGACAGTGGGGATGGTGTTGTTTGAGCGAAGCACTATATCAGATACAGAGCTCGCGATTTAGAATAAAACATTCCAGTTCGACTGACCTCAAAGCCTTCAGCCACGTGTTTGCAGTATCGCTCCGGTGCTTTTTGGTCAGTCCCTTGCAGGAATTGAGATGTTTTTTTCAGTTACATAAAAGCCTCCTTTGTGCAGCGATACTGTTATCCACTGGATATTTCTGCCTATCCCAGCCACTGAAACCTGTAACACTTACAGAGTCGCCACCGGCCTCACTGTGGCCTCACTCAGTTTTCTCCTAGCCTGGCTATTTCATTGATAGTATGCTTATTAGTTATGCTTTAAGAGATATTGAGTTTCCACTTTCACACTAATAATCCAAAATATTTTACTCAAAATAATGACTTTCCTTTGTAACACTTTAGAAATTACAGTACAATTGTTAGAAATACCATTTCTGTACAGTTTACAGAAAGTTCAAAGTTCACAAGGCATTTCTAAATGTCCTCTAAAATGCATCACCATCTTAATGTAACAATGTTATTTTTGATAACCATCATAATGATATTGACACCACTGAAATTGAAATCCCAACAAAACACTGAACAGTTTGAAGATTTTAACATTACACAGTTTGCTGTTAATTGTATTTTTATTTACATTGCCATGGGACTACGTCAAAAAAAATAATATAATTTTATAACAATTTAACATAGCATTTCTACTCCTTCTCTAGGTTATGTTTCCTGAAACAGGATTAAAAAATGCTATTTTACTTTTAGTGCCTTTTAAACAAGTAAAGGGAAGGCAATCCATATACACTCAGTACTCAGACATGAGAAAGTGTTTGGTCAGCAATACTGCTTCAGTATCCTAGTATGTATGTTATCCATTGCTTATGGAAACAGGTACTGTAACATAATTCTCCTGTAAACTCTCCTTGCTCCATCCTTTACTCAGGCACAAGTGATCTGGGTATCCATTGTGTCAAACCAGTGATTTGCATACTCAACAGACTAAATCTGAGAAATGTATTCTGAAATCAAGCAGATTTACTTTACGATAAATTTTCAATACTCAAAGGAGATATCTTCAAGAGACATTAACACATTTTAACTTTCAGATATTGCAGCTAATTGAAAATTAAGAAGATCTATTAATTCGTTCTAGTTAACAGCAACTGAATATTCTACCAAGTCTACTGATAAGCTGGAGGTGTTTACAAAGATTGTAATGGGCAATTTTGAATAATCAGATCCAGCAGAAGTTTCCTCTAGGACAGTTTAGTTGCTATGAAACCCAGGTCAAGAAAGCATAAAGTATTAAATGTAATATGAAGACATAATGGGATCACTATCAAACCATCCCTCACTGTGCAAAAAAACAACAACTTCAGTTTAAGAAAGCTTTTTGCAGTAAGTTTCTGTTTGAAGAATCGCCTGATTGAAAGGGTTTAAGAACAAACAACTCATAAATTGAAAACTACACTGCAAACAGTAACCGCCCACAACAGGGGGAATGAAAGCACTGTAAACGGACCAGATTAAAAGCAGGGCTGCCTCACCTGCTTTCTTGCCGCCATCTAGGCCAGCGGCAGACTACAAAAACAATGAAGCAGATGACAATAAAAGGTTCCTTTCATAATGCATCTTGCTTGAAAGGTGCTCTTCCTCATTAAACTGCACCCGGCCAGTTTTACAGCCTTTCCTCTCAGGTTGCAGAGCTCCAAGCGGACAGCAGCCTCAGCAGGCCTCGTTCCTGTCTGCCGTGTTTAACAACCGGTGGGGAGACTGGGAACAGGCAGCCACAGACAGCAGGTGTTTCCCTTTACATAGTGGGACTTCTGATATATTTACCAAAACAGTCATGTAACATTAATAATACAAAACTGATTAAGAATGTCAGTTGTAGTGCAGTATGTGTAGTTATATGTTACATGACCAGGTCAGTGAGATGCAACAGAACAGCGATGTTAGACCGACTTGGCTACTGCTGAAGACCCTATGAAGGGCACGCTTGGCTGCAGCGCCACCTTCTGGTTTAAAAACGCCCTTAAGCTGATACTACACTGAGGTCACTCCCTGTCTGACAATATCATTTCAAATTATTTTTCAATGGACTTTCAATACTTTCCAGATGATCTATATTCATCTAAATGCCTGCCACAAAACATTAAATGTGAATTTACTTACATAATTTACTTACAATTTACTTAAATATATATAACCTGAAGGGAAAAAACAAAAAGGGAACAAGATTGCACTGAGCTTCTTTGTCAGTACGTGCATTTTTACTTGTAAGTAGTGACCAGTTTTTTCTTTGGTTTAAGCGTTTAATTCTAAATAAATTCATATTGCCAATAAAAAAACATAGAAGAGCATAAGTGCATGCTTGATCTTAACCCTTCCAGTCCAGTGAAGTGAAATCCACGGCCGTCCAGAACACTCGCCACAGGAAACAAACATGGGCTGAGCAGAAAAGCAAGCAGCACTTTTCTCCATCGCCTGTCAAGCATTTCCATGCTTCTCCTGGCGTGACCCAGCGAACAGAGTTTAATGTGTTTGGCCATCGGGCGGCCCTTAGAGGCGCACTCTCGTGACCCCTGCTCCCCGGGTTCACAGTGCCGGTGGGCTCCCTTTAATCCCACCACAGACACCGTCTCCCGTGCAGATAAAGACCCGAGCCCCAGAGAAGGTCCACTCTGTTAAATGGTTAGGAAACGAGTAAATCATTATTAATCTTTAAAGCTAGGCAATAAAATTGGCTTACTTTAGCTTTGAATGAAAGTATCCTGCAGACATTTCAAAGACTACGCCAAGATAGAAATCAACTGGTTCCTGACTCCAGACTAGGCGCCAACTAATAAACAAACAATATATGTCAAGGGCTCGAGAATCCCCATATCCTTCTCTTAATGGCTTTGGCGAGAGTACTTTATTGCCCTGGTTTCTTTCTCACAGGCCCAGTCGTCATTATCTCAAGTCACTCCTAGATTCAATGTCAATTTCAGAACAGTAAAGTTACAAAGGTATTCCCTCCAATTCAAACTTTATGGCCCTTTATCAGCATAAAAGGCAACGATGCTGAATACTCATCCACTGGTTCCTTGAACACCACATTTTGACTTAAACCACTTGCACAAAGATTAAGAACTCCAAGCCTCAAGTCTTCCCTGTTAATCAGGAGCTGTTGTCAATGAACCACACTTCAAAATAGCCAGGCACCACGATGAAGGTGGACCCAAAGTAGACCATTATAATTCCACAGAAGATGCTTCATTGTTTCAGAAACATATACAGTAAATACCTCTATACAATTAATTTTCCCTTTTGACCAACATGCTGGAAAAGAGCAAATGATGCTGACCCTGCCAAGTTATATTTCCAATATGTTCAACACTAAAGAACTTTCAAGAACCAGGCTTTGAGATAGGATATTACTCAGCAAGCAGGAGAAATACAAATGAGAACTCTGTCTACACATGTCATTATAGTTTCATGGGGGAGATTTGTCATGTTGGTCAGGGAGAGATAACCACAGTAGGTGGAAAAGAATAAAAAAACTTCCTCACACAAATGGAGATCCAGGAACTGACCAAAACTACTTAACAGAAAAGGTACTTTATGCAACACACATGGATCAAACAGTCATTGAACTCCATGTTATGCTACTATAGATGCAGATTAAGTGAGAAAAAAAAATCATGAGCGCGTGTGTGGACTGGTGTTCTGTGTGCACTGTGCTAGTGTGTGTGCGCGGACTGGTGTTCTGTGTGCACTGTGCTAGTGTGTGTGCGCGGACTGGTGTTCTATGTGCACTGTGCTAGTGTGTGTGCGCGGACTGGTGTTCTGTGTGCACTGTGCTAGTGTGTGTGCGCGGACTGGTGTTCTGTGTGCACTGTGCTTGTGTGTGCGTGGATTGGTGTTCTGTGTGCGCTGTGCTAGTGTGTGTGCGTGGATTGGTGTTCTGTGTGCGCTGTGCTAGTGTCTGTGCATGGACTGGCATTCTGTAGAGTGTGTTTGCGTGGAGCACTGTGTCATCTGCAAGTGTGTGTGCGTGGACTGGTGTTCTGCACACTTTGTGCGAGTGTGTATGCATGAAGTGGTGTGCTGTGTGCGTACGTGTGTGTGTGTGTGGAGTGGCGTGCCGTGCTCTGTGTCCGAGTGTGTGTGTGAAGTAACATGTTGTGCACTGTGTGTTGTGTCTGTGGTTAGAATAGATTCTCAGCTGGATATGGGCAGTACCTTCCACAGGTGTGGGGTCACACGTGTAAAGGCTCCTTCACACGCTGGGTCTGGTCTTCAGAAGGGCAAGACAGCCAGAATCAGCAGATTTCAGAAAATGCCAGACCCAGACCGTATTCATCAAATAAGATCTTTAACATTATCTAGGGCTAGACCACCCAGTTCAATACACGTGTGCAGGAGAATCTTAATGCTCACTCTGAACTGCACAGAGTAAGTACATAATTTTAGTTTGGTCTCAAAGTCTTTATTATAAAAAAAGGTTATAAGACACACTGGCTACAGTGTTTGTTTGTACTATGGTAATAGGGGGACAGACGACAGATGCAGACAGATGGAAAACTTAGGTCCACAGCAGTGAATCATGAATTAATCTACTCATGGTCACTTGCAGTCTGAGGCTGTGTACTCCATGACAAGATTCAACCACTTCAGAGACATACATTACAACTGGACTAAAAGTAATACTGATATGGTTTGACTAAGAAAGGAAAAAAACTAGGATGGCACCACACTTAACATACACATAGCAGTAAAAACACAACATGCTCATTCAAACAGTGTGTGTCCAGTTTCTACAAAATCAACAAAATTAAATTAAATTATTTAAGCTTATGCATTTGTTTATACCAGACTAAAATGACTTTTTTGAAATGGCAAAATCTTGACCAATAAGAAACCAAATCTGCTAAACACACTGATTGCTCCAGATATTCTGATACCAGGATCTCTCTGACCTTTTTCTAAAGGTTATCATACAGAGAATAGATATAAAGTCTGGGTGATCTTTTCATCTTTCATTTTTATGAGTTAATACGTCTGCTTTTTTAGATATGTCTTACAGTTAAAGTAAACAGAGCTGTAGTATGTCAAATTAAATTAACTACAAGGCATTCGTTCGCAGTAGGTTGACTGTTTGGACAACTTCTTGAAGCCTTTCAAATACCTCATTTTGCTTTGGTAAACAGTAATTAACACCAATTTATTCAGTGATTCTCTCAAAGAAGTGAGGAGAGGAGAATAATTCATTTATTGTGTTTGATTTATATATTAAAAGAATACTGCACCCCCCACAAAAAGCTGGGGATTCTAATTATTTTGATGCCGTTTAGTTTGATGTGATATTTGCTCATCAAAGGTATGTGGGTCTCTTCACAAAGTTTACAAAGTATCAATGTTAAAAGGGACTAAAAGAGGTTTACAAGAAGTGTTTCTCTAAACATGAATCCCCTTTATTTCATTTTCTAATAATTCTTCACATTCCTTCAATGCCTTTTAATTTTAATTTAAAAACAAAATTGTTACCATACTATCCTATAGAAACCTGGTATTGGCTTTAAAACTCCAGTGCTGCCCATACTGATATTACTTCTTTAATTATCTACCACCACTTTTCGCGCGAGGCCACACATCTAGTTTATGTGAATTGTGGGCGAGGAGGACGAAAGGTGAGTGATAACTGCGCTAATCGAAAGCATCATTTTAGAACCCTTCATGGCTTCTTACCTCCAGACACGGGGGCATCCATAAACACGGCTCCCATTTTTTCAGCTGCTAGGGCCATTTCCTTGGAAACTGCAGGATCAATAGTGCTGGAGTCTATTAGCAGCGAGCCCTTTTTCACTTTCCTGCAAGAGAGTTATGCCCAAGTCATGACGCGTTATGAACAGGTTTATTTAGAAGTTTCTCAGGCTCTACAATGCATATGGCTGAGCGACTACGGTTCGGGGGGGAGTAGATGCTCAGATCAAATTGCCTCGGTCTGCGGAATGGCATCTGCATAGACATTATTCTCCATTCAGAGGCTCTGATATGAATACGCTTTCTGTAGGAGAGATAAATATTCACAAATATAACCCAGCGTCCTGCTGGAGGCTCTTCATACAGTAAAATGGGACTCTTGCAGGTCTTGAAGTAAAGCGTTCTCCTCTGTTGTCCAACTTTGTTTGTTGTTTTCCATGAAGAATGCAAACAATTTCAAGTGATTTCAGTCACTGACTTGGTATATCCTCCTAAGGTCTTTTCACACATATCTTGACAGTAGGATGATATCCTCAGATCAATCAGCTACTTAAAAACACACGAGCTAGATAAGATGAATGGCCTCCTCTTGTTAGCAAATGTTATGTGCTTTCAGACTCGGGGTCGCCCCAAGGTCAAAAGGGAAACCATGTGCACGCTGCATTGCATCTGTAGCGTGAGAGAGGGTCTCAACCCAGGTAACACTCACTCCTGCACCCTGCAAAATTACAGGGCTGTAAATTTTCAACATGGGGTACAACATGCACCTCAGTTAGGAAACTGGGATTGCATTGGAACAGGGTTCATTTCGCCCTCAGCTGAACAGTCAGCAAACGACAGCTTTGCAACGGGCGCTTTTCACCCTTCTCCATTAGAGAAGTGGCCGAGATGGCAGACCGTACTAATCCAGCCTTCGTTTGCAAAACAAACCCAACAGTCAGACACCAACACGTCCATGGAGAGGATGAACATGCATACACGTGGATATGCGTGTACTGACTGATTTAATCCAGGATGGCCGGACGCATGTTGCCCTGTATCTGGTATAGCGAGGACACGGTGAGCAGAGGGGGCTCAGAGCAAGGCTGATCTGGGGCTGCACCTCCCTGTGAAAGGCCTGTTAGTCACTCTCACTCACGCAGCTACCTTTACTTCAGTGCTTCAAGGCAAAGTACCCTGAGCTTCAAAACCCTGGCACGGGGAAAGGATTGCCTTTCAATCCAGAGCAAGGTGATGCATCACCCAGACCTACAGTCTCAGCAGGGGCTCCAGACAAGCAGAACAAGGCCTGCAGCTATGCTGCTGAAGATCACATGTACAGAAATCTGTTCAGCCTGCCACACACAGTAAAGGACACCAGCACCTGCAGGTGAACTGTGTAACTGTCAAGTAACGCAAGTAGATTACAGTACAGTATGTACACGCACGCAGACAGAAGAGCTGCATTAAGCTCTGTGTAGAAGCAATGGAAGAGTGACCAGCCAGGCCAGACACTTGCTGCAAACCTGGGGCTTCCTGTTGGGTGTAGCAGGAAGCAGGTGCCCAGGTGCCACGAGGAAGAAAAAGGACAGAGCAAACCTGCCCTGCTTGAATCTGGTTCCCTGCATCACTGAAGGCCAACTGGTTATGTGACTTAACTGAGTCAAAGGTTATATCCAGTGGTCAGCACTGATGAAAAATTAGCTCCTTCTGGCAGATAACATATATTCAAAAAATAGTGTACGTCTTAGCTGATAAAAAAAATACCAAGTCAATTAATTATCAAGGCAACTTATACAACCTGAAACCCTTCCACTTCATCTGCACCATTATCAAAACCCTACTGCCTTCATCAGAGTGCAAATATCAACAGTATTCAGTAAAGAAAGTCAAACAGAAACACAGAGCTGAGCATTATGTGGAAGCTGTTTTTACTTATATGTCTGATAACTAAATATCACAAGACAAATTACTGCAATTAAATGCTAAACGTCTAAACGTCACCAACGTCACCAACTCCCACTACTTCCCCTGCTTCTTTATTCCCTGACTGGAACATCCTGGGTCAGGGGTCACTGAACTCAAGAGAACCAGCCTGAGCTTAGCAGCTCTCTCACCAACAGGGATGATTTTCTCACTGTGCATCCAAAATATTCAGGTCTTAAAATTCCCATAAAGAGCCCCATTCTGAATTTTCAATTTTGTTTGGTGAAAGAAGTTCCTTTTTAAATGTTTATGCCCCTGATGTACACCCCATGCACAGGGCAATTATTTTGAGGAGTATGGAATACGCTTGAAGCCATAGGATCAGTTACCCACAAGCGACCAAATCAAAGGGGCTTGATGGACTAAAGGGCTGATCTTTCCTCTGAGCTTTCTTATTATCTTAAACAAGGGTCTCCATCAATTCATATTAAAATAGCAATGCTTTTATTTTTACTAAACAAAAAACTGCTAAATAGCTGAGAATGTTTACTTATCATGGCACCTAATGATAGAGAGATGAATTCTGAAGGTACCTACTTTAAAATGCCATTTGGCCCTGTATATACTTCTATCACATTGGGGCTGGAGGGCAGCATTGTGATTATTCTGTCTGCTTTGTCAGCTACTTCAGCTGGAGAATCGAGGATCTGAAGGGGGACAAAAAGGCAACAATAAATACAACTTGTTTCTTTTAAAAAAATAAATACAATCACTAAGTGCTTCTCACCTTTAAGCGCTTTTTGTCTCACGTATAGAAAAATATACATATTATTTACATTTAAAAAGAGAAAACATGAATTGCGTAACAAAAATATTAATATCAGTCAAGAGAACGAGAGAGAGAGAGACCTGAATGGGTCAGTCTATGGATATGTCTAAAAGATAATTGAAAATATTTGTTCTATACAGTGAGGCATAGTTTACAGGCTTCAGATTTTTAATTATCATCACGCAATTTTGTGATGCATTCAACAAAACCGCTTGTCTCACCTGTGCCCCCATGTCCTGTATTTCTTTGCAGGACTCTGGGAAAATGTCCGAAGCGATGACCGGATAGCCGTGTTTCAGAAGGTTTTTTGCCATGGGATCCCCCATATTCCCCAGCCCAATGAAACCAACTGGGGTTTTAGAGGCCAGGGCCCTCGATGACACTAAAACAGACAGACAAAAGCAGAAGGTGATTCTTCTGAGGGATGGAAGGTAGATCAGAGCTCTGACACTGGCTTGGCCCTTCAGGGAAGGATCCTCTCAAAATGAAACTAGGAGCTGGTGGAGTCTGGAGTTGATATCTTGGTTTCTTTCCAGAAACGCTGGATGATGTTCAGCTGAACAGCCTTTCCCCCAGTTTGTGACTTCTCTCATGTTCTTACCTCATAACTATATATATAATATAATCCACTGCTTAATGCAATATAGTGTTCTGCTCATAGTATTCAGGATTGACATACTGTAAGAGTATGAAATTACAGAGAAGTCTGAGCCAAATGTCATTATAAATATAGTGTAGTCATGTGGAGAGGCAGTCCAGTTACCCTGCCTGGGAGAGTTCCAGCACTCTGCGTCAGCTGGGACGTTACACTGTACTTAACAGAAAATAATGGTCTACAAACCAGCTTATGTACAAAGACTTGAAAAGCTTCAATTTGTCTAACTCAAAACTTGTATAACTAAAATCTGTCTGGAGTTGCATTTTAATATTATGTCGATGAATAATATAATCGCACAAAATCCCACTGGCTCTTCTTTACAGTTCTGAGTGGAAGACTAGTGCACAACGAACAACTTATTTGATACCAACATAATTAATTCCACAGTACCTTATAGCATTATTAAAAAGCACTGAAATAAAGACATAAAATGACATGCATTTTGACTTCAAATTACACTTAAACTATAGGCCTGCAGAGAATGTAGAGCTGATACCCCCCAAGACTCTTTAGGACCTGTCTGAAATAAACATCTTTCACCTTTCTGTCTCAGTCTAAGGCTCATACTCGGCCATTCTTAACTTGTGAGGGCTGTCTCCAAGTCAAAAGAGCATTTCTAATGTCACCATCAACTGCTTACTCAGGGAGAAATACCCCTGGCCCTCATGCTATTTTTAAACCATTTGAAGCACACAGGAGCTTGCATAAAGACTTGAATGTATTCTTCATAAAAGCATATTATTGGGACTCACTCCTTTTTAAACATGAATGGTGTTGATGGAATTAGAAAAGGAAATGTTTCTTCACACGGACGGGGGAGGGGAGGACAGAACAGACTTTCTGCTCAGGTGATTCAGAAACCCTGCTCTCCTTCAAGAAGCAAGTGAACAAATTCTAGACTCTCTGAACTGGCAAGAAGGGCTGTCTTGTATTTGCAGCCTGTTGTGCATATTGACCTAACCTTGAACATCTGATACGCAAGCCAGCTGCTGACACTCCTTGTACTTATAACAGGTCCCAACATCACTTGCTGCCTTTTTTCTAGAAACCCCAGCAGAAATGCAGATGGCACATAGCCATGACATCATCATAGGCTTGGTATGTAAAGGAATGTCCTTTTGCTGAGCACCATGGCAAAGTATTCATGCTTTTCCCTAACATACTGTGCATGTATACATGCTTTATTCCTTCCACATCATAAAGCAGTCTAAATTGATCTCAATCTAAAACTATTCTTGATGCAAATACTTTTTCAAATAAGATCTCTAATCTTAAAATGTACTGTAGGAAGTGATTTATATACAGCACTAACATGTTTGTTTGCACAGTAATTAACTCTTTAAAAACAGAATCATCCTAGTGATACAAATTACAGAGCTGAGAATAATATTTATCTTAGTTACATGTGCAATTACAGCAAATATAACACTAAAACAGGATATTTTAAACAATGAATCAAACACTTTGATTCCAACTTTTTCTTTAGGTGTTAACTTTGGCTTGTGAAGTTGTAAGCTTGTCTTTAGAGTAAAACATTTTCCTAGTGACAGGGAGTTTTGTAAAAACAGGATTCTAAAATGTACAGAAAATCCCATATCTTCCAAGACAGAGCAAACTGGTAGTGGGGGAAAAAAACATCCTGTAACATTCAGAGATAAACCCATACCTGCTTTTAACAGGTGCTTTCCAAAACTATAACAAAATACACTTAAAATGTTTTAATTTAAATTTACCTCAAGCCTGCGAAAGCATCTTCACTAAAGGACCAAGGACCTTTAGTTAAGGACTAAAGGACCAAGGCAAAAGTATTTTTGCTGTATGCTTCCCTTGCGAGAGTATTTGGCTCTGAATAGCATGCCAGCATCGATCCCGCTTATCGATACTACTACTGACATCCGCATCAGCGATTGCCAAGCGATACCGGACAGAAACAGATGTTACTATCTATATCATTAAGCTTAAAGGTGCTGCAATGCATAAGCTACAGATCCCACCCCTCCCCCGACCCACAATAGCCTCGGAGAAGGACGAAAATTGAATATATGCAAACGTAAACAATACGTTACCCAGTGCCAGGCCCACATGCTGACCAAAGCTTCGCAACAAGTTCCGAGACCCTCTAACCAAAGCGGCCATGTTTCCTTCCCCTTGACCTCAGCGTCGCGGTGTCAACGCTCGAGTCAGGAAGTGACCACGGGGGTGGATGAGAGTGACACCGCCTTCAGCCCAATCAGAGGCAGGGTTGCCCACTATAGCCAACCAGAACCCGGGAGGGGCGGGATATCCTATAGCTTATCTTTGGAGCCGTGCGTCTTTGCGGGAGTTGCATGTCTGTAGAGTTTACACATTCAGGTTCGAAGCCAATTTAGAAAAGACAATTAGATGGATTCAAAGAGAAGCGGTTTAATAAATAATACCAAAATTCCACCAATATTAAATTAATTTACGAGGTTACCTTTCAGAGAGGTCTTACTTGGACTGTAAAGTTGTTGTGTCCTGTCTCTGGCTGGTACAGCGATTTACACCAATTTTTTTTATATCTGTTTTTTTTTTTGCAGGCAGAATACGGAGTTCTTGTATTATTGGGGTTGCATGGCATTGAAGAAACCCAGCAACAGGATATTATTATCAGGGACTTGCAGGATACAAGTACAATAGCCAGCAGCCATATCACCCTGCAGCTCACAACTAGCAACCCACTGAAACTAAGCAGGTGTGAACCTGGTCAGTACCTGGATGGGAGACCTCCTGGGAAAAACTAAGGTTGCTGTTGGAAGAGGTGTTAGTGGGGCCAGCTGGGAGTGCTCACCCTGTGGTCCATGTGGGTCCTAATGCCCCAATATAGTGATGGGGACACTATACTGTAAACAGGTGCCGTCCTTCTGATGAGATGTAAAATTGAGGTCCTGACTCTCTGTGGTCATTAAAAATCCCAGGGCGTTTCTCAAAAAGAGTAGGGGTGTAACCCTGGCGTCCTGGCCAAATTTCCCATTGGCCCTTACCCCTTACCCATTGGCCCTAATAATCCCCATCTATGAACTGGCTTCATTACTCTGCTCTCCTCCCCACTGAAAGCTGATGTGGGTGAGTGTTCTGGTGCACTATGGCTGCTGTTGCTGTCGTGGGAAGGGGAGTCCCCATTACCTGTAAAGTGCTTTGAGTGGAGTGTCCAGAAGAAGCACTATATAAGTGTATTATTATTATAATATCATCTCAGATAAATGAGATCTCAGTACATCTCATCTCAGTCCATACCATCCCAGATACAATTTCCAGTATGTTGCAGAACTGGTCTAATTCAGTTTATTGCACATTGCTCCAAAGCTAAATTGGTTAGACCAGGTACTCTTCTTCACTCACCTGTCACTCATGGCCATCATAATGAAGTGTGGGTATGATGCCTGACGCTGCCTTTATTCCTTATTCATCATCCTCTGAAGGTCAAGGTGACATTAGACCAGTAGTGCTTTATACTTAAGTATGAGTCCAGATTTAGCACAGGACATGTGGACAGTGTCTTTTGTTGTTAACTAATAAAGAGCAAATGAATGGTTTTGTCTATGTGCAATGAAAACAGTTTTTGTAAAACAGCTTTATTAAAATGTTTCTGTAAGTCTCCATGCCACCACAGTTATTGAGTGATGTGATGATGGCATGAAATTGTTTTTATAGGATTTTAAAATACAGTTTCTATTGAGTTTTTTTTAAGATTGTGATTAGACATTTGCTGTACTGCAGAGATATTCTTTCTCCGTAGTCTGGGTAGGATTGTCAAAACCTATGTTTTTACGTGGATATTTTGGAAGATTTGAGGAAATATAGAGGTAAATTGAAGGATTCATTATCTGGGATTCAGGATGATGAGAGAAACCCAGGATCTGTTTCTCACAGCAGGACAGAATAAATCCTTAGCTTTAAATTTCTTTAAATTTAAAGTTTTTAGAGTGGTGGGAGTGTGGAACGTGCTACCCACCCGTGTTGCTGAAGACGGTGCCAGGCGAAGTCTTTGGATCAAACAAGTTTTTGCAAATAAGGGGGTTGGAGGGTGAATGACCTCCTCTCATTTGTCACCTCTCTTATGTGCTTTTGAAATAAAGGCACAGATGCACAGTCAATAACTTTACGCCTGCGCAGTGGGCAAGGGCACCGATCCCGGAAGTGACGCATCGCCCCTCTTCCAGGAAGAAGGGCAGCGGCGACCGTAGAGCTGCGTCAGTGACGGTTTACCAAGGTAACTGGGGTTTTACTTCGATTTCACATGGCGAACGGTTGTTGTGTGGTTATTCGTTAATGTAGTTGTGTTCTGTAACGATTATTAGTGTTAGTCCTTTTACGTGGCAATGTAAAAATTGTGTGGGATTTGGGTTACGTTATCATTCCCAGTCCAGCAGTGACGAACCACAGGCTTAGCCGTGTTTAAATAACAAGCAGAAGGGGAAGAAATTGAAGACAAACGTTTTGGAGCTCAAACTTTGATTGTAGTTCTGCTTGGGTTGCGAAGGGATTTTAATGTTGAAAGTCAGTATTAATGTTTCAACTATCGGACTATGGACTATGGATTCGGCCGTAAGGCCCTTAGGAACATGAAATAAACTTTTTATTTCTGCCCACCACTTGTATTGAAAAAGAAACTAAAGTCGGTTGTTGTCTGTCCTTGGACCGTTTGGTTTCGATATTTGTTTTGACCTTTGAGTTTAATTTTGTTTTGTTTACATCCATCGATAAGCGATCCGAGCATGCTGGCGTGTCAGTTAACAAGCTTTTTTCAGGAGGAGACTGGACTCCTAGATTAGTGAGATGTTTAATATCTCTTCAGGGTGCGTTGCTTTAACAGCCTCGGTCGCTGTGGGACCCTGCTGTTGTTGATGTTCGGTAGTAACGAAAAGTACGAAACCCCAACAACTCGAATAACGAGTTAATAATAATAATTATTATTAACTCGTGAGCGTCTGCGGGTCGTGACGACGCTGTGTTGGCGGCTGCACTGGCCAATCGCAGGCCAGAGCCTTCAGTGGTGTTTACCTAACGGGAATGTCAACAGTGGCCCCGGACCAATAGGGGGGTCCGGGGGGCGGGTCCGTCGAGTCTGAGCGAGTCAGGCTGGTGTTGCTCATGAGCGTCTGGGAAATTCTGTTGGTGATGAACTGTCATGATCTGCACGACTGGGGAATTTCGGCAGCTCTGTCGGCGAAGGTTACACAAAACCTTTGAAACCCACCTCACCCCCCCAATCTCTCGTTTCTGTCTGCGTGCCATTGTACTGTAAAATGAACGTGGTTTAATAGTGGACGTTGTGAACGATGATGCTTTTCAACTGATCTTTCGTTTTGAATCGCACCTTAAGCGTTAAAGCCTTTCATGCACATAAAAAAACCAAACGGTTATTTTAGTAGTTACTAAAAGTCTTTACGTAGGCAAAGATGTTTTATGTAGGCATTTTTATTTTTTGTAATTGGTTTCTGATGTTCCCAGCACTGACGTCTCGGCACTTAATGACTTGTCAGACGGATTCATATTTGTGATTGTTCACCTTTGCCCGGTGCTGGTAGGATTCCTGGGAAAACAGCTGATCTAGTCCTTTACGGTTTCTGGCTGAGTTGTTTTAAATTGATCCTGGATGGAAATTGTGCTGTTTAATCGGGCCCTACTTGTGCCAACGTGGCCAATGACAACCGAGTTGTTGCCAGTCCCAGCTAGGAGCCTGTCGACTCTGAACGATCTCATCTCCAAGCACACCACAAACTGTTGTGTCATGGTCTGTGTTGGAAATCTGAGTTGCAGTGTAGCAGATAGGGGAGTCTTCAAAACCACCACTTCTCTTTATGGGTTCTTTGAATTCATTTTATAATCACTCTGTTTTGCGAAGTACAGTCCATGGAATGATACTGGTGTACGATAGGTTCTGCAGTTGTGTGATATGATAGTGTGATGAGTTGTCACGTGATTAAACATTGAGGACAGCTCTGTGCTTTATCCTAATTGAGGAAGTGAGACCTTGCTGGATGAATGTGACTGCAGGTTGCAGAATGAGTAAATTTCTTAAATGACATGATTCTCATTTGGTACAATGCAAGGCTTACCTTTTATGAGTTTGTATATCAATTCTGTTATTAATTTTAGGGTACAATTAGACAGTGAAGGATTCTGCTCTGATATCTAATATCTGTGAGCTCTTTTTACAAAATAGATCATGAAAGCTTTGTGTTAGATGGGGATGTTTTTCATGGAATGCTAAACTGTTAATTGCTTGGAGATGACAAAGTAGATTCTTTGGGAAATGAGTTCTGTAGTTCTACATGGGTAAAGTACACCTAGTTTACAAAAATGAAACTCATGCGACTGGCCTCTAGAGATAAGTACTAACCAATGAAGAACATCAGGAGAGAGTCAGATTTCTGTTCTGAGCTGCTTTGTAACTAGACAACATAACTGCACGCAGGACTCTGCTTTGATGACAAAGATAAACTGTCATCAAATTGCACTAGATCAGAACACACATAACCTTCAGGATCGAGGTCACACAGATGTCTTCCTTTGAAAATCTAGTCAGCCCTTTTAAAAAGCAAGATTAAAAAAAAGTTCTTTGCTCATGAAATCTCTCATGAAAGACCATTCACATGGACATTTAACAGCGGTGACAGGACTTGATTCCATCAAATTGATTCTGACTGAATTAGGTGTGATCATGAAACTGATTTAGCTTACTATGTAAGGAGGTCTTTTAACTCTCATCTAAAGAAAGAAAGTCTGAGAATAAAAAGGCTCTTCCTGCATATCCAGTCTTTCCTTTTGACATGGAACAGTTCCTTTATGTCACTGAACTGTACAGCTAATTAGCAGAGATCTGCACGGCTGTATTGTACTTGCCATCTGTTTCTCATACCATTAGTATCTGAGGTATCTGAAAAAATATAAAATATCCTTATTTTTTTTGGTAAGAATTAAATGGAGGTTGTGAATATTCAGAGCCTTGAGTACAATGGTAACAGGTGAAAGAATACTAGTAACTAGTAGCAAAGATGGTGAAGTAATTTCCACTGCTTCCCATTTGCTGGACTGTGCTGTGTGTCCACACCCCTCCTGTGTGCGTTAACAGGATCTGAAGGATGAGAGCCGAACACAGGAGCCCTTCCTCGTGGGTTCGACACAGCAGCCGACAGGTTTTAAGACTCATCCTGGAGTTGGAACAGAACTTTTTACTAGATGGGAAACTAGTATAACTTAAGCTGGACTGGAACTCGAACTTCAAGTAATGAAGCACGAGGGAATTCCTACACAATACCCCCCCTTAGCCATGATATACTGCTTCATCACTTCAGATCTTACTGTAATTGCTGACGTTTACTGTGCTCTTGGCAGTCTTGTGTGTCCTATTAATTCAGGCTTAGAACTGCAGTACTTAGCTTAATAGAAACAACAAAATAGCTATGATTGTAAATCACGAGCTGCACCATAAGCAATTCCAATGATTACAAGATGAAGCAGGCTACATCAAACATGAGAACAACAAACATATATCCTGGTCTTTCAGGCAAACTACCTTGATTTATAAGTTGGTACTATAATTTCTAAATCTTTAAAAAACTTTTGACCTTGTTTATAAACTTGTAATATATTTTTCGGACCTATTTGGAGTTACCTGTGTTTTTTCCGGTTGAATTATTGACCCTTAGTGGGGTATAAGACAAGCCTGACTTGGCCTCAAGGCAGTGCTGTCACCCGAGCAGAGCCTGAGTCTTACACTTTACCGGCATCTCTCTGTGATGTGGATCACACATTTATTGTTGCTTTTTTTCTAAGCTTTTTTCTTCCTTTTAGAACTCTTTTGGTAACATTTCCAAATGCTCTTTTCTGGTATTCTAAAACCATGTTTGTTTGCCATTTTATTTTAGGACATCCAATTAAATTAAAAACCGAGTGAGGATGAAAGGTGGCTTGAACTGAATATTTGTTTGTAGGGGAATTATGCAGGGTAAGTTAATAAACACACATGAGCATTTTTTTAAAACCAAGATGATCTCTTCTGGTCAAAAAGAACATTGAAAAGAAGTAAAAATAAACTCAGTGCAGTGCAGGTTCAGGTTGATTTAGGTGATGTCATACAGTCACACATGTTGATGCATTTTGCTCTTCTCCTTTAGCCATTATTCCATGTCAGTTTACTTGATTTGATAATGCAGTATTAATCAGTTTTTTAAAGGGCTTTGCATAAGAGAAGACACACATTCTGTTCTGTAAGTATCCGATCTGTTACAGTAAGACAAACTCCTGAAAGCAGTTCGGGTAGGGAACTGGGTCAGCATGCATAGGCTGCAAAGGAACATGTAAAGTTTCTTCCATGCTGAAAGGAAAAGAAAAGAGACAAAACGTTTCAGCTGTGGAGCCTTCTGCAGGTGTCAATTGAAGTCTTCACAGCCAAAAAGTTGTTTCATTTCTTTTCCTTTCAGCATAGAATAAACTCCAGAAAGGAATTATCGGCTTCTTGTGAACAATGTGCGGATGGCAGTAGCAAGCATGCAGGTTTCCATGTTGTTAACAGTTTGAGGTGTGGTTTCTCCTGCTTTATGAAATATGATGCTGATGTCCTGGACTCTTTATGACTTGGCTTGAAACACATTTTTATTTTTTATTTCACTGACATGATGAAGAATATAGCTTAGTCTTGCTGTGTAAGAGGTGGTGATTAATTTTTTTTTCTGCAAATGACAACATGAATAATTTGTGTGAAATGCAAAAAGCACAGTGTCCACGGCAGACATGAGAACAGTAAAATGATTATAAACAGGAGGAGGCCAGTCAGCCTATCTAGCCTGTTTGGTATACCTTATTGATCCAAGGATCTCATCCAGCTGTTTCTTGAAGGAAGCAAGGGTATTAGCATAGGTTTGACGCATTTACACAGTTCAAAGAGATACAGGACTGTAGACATCCCCGTTTATCAAATTGTCACATCTCCCACCAGTTACTTAAGGTAGCACATACAAATCTTGAATAACAATTAAAATACAGAAAATGACAACTTCAGATGATGACTAGAGATCTGAGGCCTAGGGATCTTATGAGATAATCCCTGCATTGGAGGGGGGCTTACCATACTAAATAAGGCATCAATTTGGGAATAAATCATAAATTCAGAACTTTGAACCAATTTCTTAGTCGGGAATACAATCTACTAAAAGCCTCACAGGCTCTACCCAATACAGGAATGGGCCCTGAGATGGTAATTTCTTTGTTTTTAGCTTATTTTGAAGTATTTGTAAATCTTCTGTTTGGATTTTTGATTGTGCCAGCTATATATCATGTGTACCAGCATGCACATCCACTAGGGAGAATTTTCATGCTGCTGATTTAGCTGGTTTATTTGACATGTAATATCATAAACTAGAGCCCCTGTGTAACATTTAACCACAAGTGTTGTGCCTCTTCCAACATGTTAAACAATGTAATCACCAGCTAACAACATTATCTATTTATGTATAAAGGTCCAGCATGTTACCTGAGAGAATCATAACTTTTCCTTAGGGCAACTCTAGGAACAGAGGGAGCAGCCTTGGGCCTGAATGCTTTCTAATTGAACCTGCGTGTGTCTGAAGGAGTAGAGATAGAGGCCTTTAGGTAGAAATCCATCACAGGAATAGGAATTTAAAGCATCCCTTCTGGGAAGTGGTCTGAATAGTATACAACTTCTTCTCTTCAAAGCTTGAATTCACTCAATTTACAAATGCTTATTGACTTACTGTACACTCTTGAGGGTACAGATGTTATTTAACAATGTGTTACTAATGACAGCTTTTTTTGAAAGAGTTGTTAATAACAGAAGTGAGTTTTTGCATCATAAGGCATGTTATTGAAATCCCCAATGTTTAACCAATTGTTTTACCCATATACTAGAGCATAACCAGCAATGATTGCACATACGTGTGGTAATACATGCATAAAATTCCCTCTAATCCTGAAGATACCACAGTTTGCTGGTATTTTATTGTGATCCTGATGTTGCCGTTTTGCATACAATTTGAAAGTGAAACTGCAGGAGACCAGAGGCAGACTGGCACCACATGGTGAAGATCTAAGCAAGGAGGCAAACTGATGCAAAACTGGGGCTCTGAACTGGTTTGGATTGCTATCGTTCCCTCCAGACTGGAGCTGAACCACTGCTGAATAACTGAGTTATTAAAAAAGTTAACAGTCTGTGGGATTTATTTTTTAAATGTCTTGTGTTGATCAGTTAGTTATGTTTAGTTACACATGATTAGTTATATTTTATAAAACATCTAATTTGATTCATAATCAATTTGGAGTTTTCTTGTTCACAGGTTCCTTTATAGTTTGTGGGGTTATTGTTAAAATTGTTTATAGAAAATGCAACTGACTGGCCGGGTAGGGTTACAACACGATGGCAACATGGAAAGAGTTATTGTTAGTAATCTAATAAATTAAGCAGGTGGCTTAAAGATGTTTTTGAATACAAAAATTAGCCTCTTATCTCTGTGGGGTTCTGTTTAATTGTGAAGGTTGTATTTGTTCATACTGTGTCATAATGGGGCAGTGTAAAATAGTTGTTATGCCTCATAGCTGGACAGTTGGGGGTTCGAATTCCCACAGTAAGCAGCTGTTTTAGCTTTGAGCAAGGTGCTTTACCCCAGTTGCTCTAGTCCCCCCAGTTCTCTGAATTGGACCCGGCTTTGCTGGGGCTAGTGCCACAATGGACAGGCCTCCAGTCCCACTAGCTGGCTCCCCGCTGTGGCAACTGGGATGAGCTGCAGCCTGTGAAGATTTGTTTTATTTAAGAAGGAATCGGAGGCTTTTTGGCCAGTCTGGGTCATGTATGCAAACCATTCTGAGCCACTTTAATTCTGAGCAGATTTATCTCACAGGTAATTCACAAATTATCATTTGATTCCCTGGATCAAGAACGATTTTTATTTCAACAGACAGTTGTTGCAAAAGTAAAATAAATTCCCAGTGAATAATATTGTTCCTTTATTATTTTTTAAACAGAAATATTGCGTTTCGGAATGGCACATTTCCTTGAAAGTCCGTCATCCAGTAGCGCTATGGAAACGTCCAACTTTGCCCATGTGATCTTCCAAAACGTGGCGAAGGGCTACCTACCCCACGCTGCTCTCGAGTGCCATTATACTCTCACCCAGTACATTAAGCCTCACCAGAAGGACTGGGTTGGCATCTTTAAGGTAAGGATGCTTTTGCTTTGTCTTGCTCTCGATTTCAGTATGCATGGCTATGTCTGTTTATAACACAGGCTGCTGCGTGTTTGATCACGTCACTTGTGCCAGCGAAGCGTTATTCGTCCGCTTGCCTCATTTGTAAGTTCATGCCAAAAATCTATGCAGGTTTAAATGTATATTTAAGTTGTCATAGGATAGAGTGAAGCATTAAAAGCTTGTTTTACTCAGAGTTTTATGACATATGAGTGATAAGCTCTCTGGGCTCTGGTCTTGCTCCCTCTGAACTTTGCTAAAAGATGCATTTGAAAATGCTTATTTAGAGCACTGCCTTTTTTAAAGACAGTGAAAGGAAAAAGATGCCCTTTCCTTCTCTGTAATCTACAGTAGTCTAGACTGAAAGCCTGGCAGCCTGTAGGCAGTGGAATGGTGACTAGGTGTAGTGATGTTCTTTGACAATGTATGACAGGAGTTCTGACCTGCCGTGGGAGCAGCAGACATCTTTGCTGTGCATGTCCACCGTTCTGCCTCCCTGAAGCTCCTGCCGCAGTGCCTCGTTGTGCCTTGCCTCTCCACAGACCTGCCAGCTGCTTCAAACAGGGCTACAGCGGTGTTCAGGCTCTGTTGGACTTCCGAAAGAGGATAAAGGAAACATGAGGACTCTGGCTTCGCTCGTTATTTCACCGCAGGGGGCGGCTCAAGCACGAGAAAGCTTGACAACACCCCTCAAAGTGCAGCCAGCTCAACTCCCTGACCTCTCCGTGAAGTCCCATATATTTTCCCCCAGAGCTGTGGAATAGGGACTCTTATCACTGTAGATGTGAGGGCGGTTACTTCCTCCCCTGTCTGTGGTATCTGATGGCTCCACACCCTCGGAGGCACTGATGCATAAAGCATCCCTGGGTTTAAGAGCCCAGGACTGTCCTTCCAGCTCATGGCTGCTGTGCTGCCCCTCCACAGCGCACAGATTCAGACAGGGCCACAGATTTACGTCTTTCCTCCCGTTTTCTGTACTCCACCAAGATGACGGTGCTCAGGGAGAAAAACAGACCAGCAGGGGACAGTTTTTGGCACTTTTACATTCAAAACATTGTTTGGATGATTGAAAAGGGATAAACCTCCCTTTGAGGACGTTCCCACCAGACCCCACAATGCCTTTTTTTCCTCAGCCTTGGTCTTTGCAATTATGCTGGTACTAACATGCGCTCACGTGCACGAGTAAATTACTGTTTACAGAAGAAAAACATGAAAAGACTACTTTTTCCAGCAGTCCAGTCTTCAAATCTGGCACGGTGGTTGTTTCTATACACACCTGCGTTTCTGTATTTGTGGATGCTTGTCATATTGATGTACTCTTCTGTGTTCCACTGAAATCATGCTTCATCTGGGAGAAAGAGGACCTAGAACAAATACTTTTGGCACTTTAAAATAGGATGTGTCACCTGAACGATAAAAAAAGTTGTTTGTATTCCAGAGATATCTCCACCATTTTTTATCAGGGGTTGCTATCTTAATGAGGACATTTTTCACACATAGATAGAAATATATAAATACTAATGTGTATTTAATATAACATGAGACTGTGGTCAATATTAGTGCTAATAGGTTAACATCTGCTACAAATATTTTTATTTAGAGCTTTCTGATTGGTCAGATCAGTTCCCCTCTATAATGCTCAATAGAATTGTGTTGAGAAAGCTCTATTCAGTAGAGATGGAGCAAGACTTACAGTAGTTTTACACCTCATTCCATGTCCAGTCTACCAGCCACTGCGTTACCGTCCAAAACAACAATTACTGCTTCCTCCTCAGATTGCACAGCATAGCGAAGGGGTTCTGTGTTGTAAATTTGAATTGCTTTTTTAAAGTCTTTTGAACGTTAAGTAACTGTAGAGTTTATCATTTTCAAAATAATGGTTGTTGTCTGTGTGTTTTCATATGTCTGAATGAAGTGGGAGCACAGAGGTAAAGTAATAGTTGTGGAAAGTCAGAAAGTCAAGAAAATTAATCATGATCATCACGGAAAACGTCTTGAAATAGCCAGAAAACTGCTGAATTCTAGATTAGGTGCTAGTTATGATGAATGTACATCCAGCATCATTACATTAATAAATGATAACATATGACCTATTTCTGGTGGACTAGACACATTGGTAAATATTTTAATATAAAATATGAAGGTTGGCAAAGAGGTTGACGGTTTTGGCCTTACTTTCCTGTTTGCAGTTTTACAGACTGTTATGAGTGCAATAATTTATGAAATAACCTGCATCAGTTCTAGAAGACTAAATTAAAGAAATTATGTATTCTCTGGTCTAATGTCACACACGCATCCAGGAAATATTTCTGTTTAATCATACAAGAAATTTGCTATGATGATAAAAGATGAGAGTATAGTGTACTTTATATTGGTTACACTTCCTCTTACAGTGGCAGAGAACGTTGCGTGGTTATAGCAGATAATAATAATTCTAAAACAGGGTGGCGCAGTGGGAGGATCTCAGAACTGGGACCTTGGGTAAAGTTTGTAGGGTGCTGTCTGTGTGGAGTGTGTATGTTCTCTCTGTGTTCACGTGGGCTTCCTCAGGATGCTCCGGTTTTCTCCCACAGTCCAAGGACATACTGGAAGGTGAGTTAGCGTCTGGAAGAGTTGGCCCTGGTGTGAGTGAGCTTGTGTGTGTGTGTCCCCTGTAAAGAACTGGCATCCCAGGGTGTATCCTGCCTGCATAGGCTCCCCTCCCCCTTCCCCAAGCCCTGTGCTGGATGAAGAGCTTTGAAAATGGAATAATTTCAGAAGTTTCAAAGCTCAGTGCCAGGAAGTGTGTAAGAAGAGCAAACATGCTATGAGAAGGTCATTCTGTAGATTCAAGAGGCTTGTCACACTGGAGGAGTGTAGTGTATTTGTTAGAATAGCTGAAGGCAGGAGGTTAGATACTTGCATCAGGTACCGTGGTGGGTGGTAATGTGTATAAGGAATATTGCATACAAAATCAGCTAGCACAATCTTCTTTCTTTAAAAATAAAATGCTGTCTTTTATTTTTAACATTAAGTTGGCATTTGAGAGTTGTCAAGGTTAGGAAATAGTTTGCCGACTCTCCTTATTAAAATAAAACTCACCCTCCAAACAAAGCTCCTCTGTTTGAGGAGGCTCTTCTGTTTCTAGCAGAGAAATGGGAGAACAGCCAGAGTATGTGCTGCCAACTGATAAAATAAGTATACAGTTCAGTAATGTTCGGAGAGCCTGCACTTATAACAATAAATCTCGAAAGAGAACACGCTGAAAGATGTGTGCTGTGTGCAATGCAGTTGTATCACAGTTATCAAGGATACCTGTGCTGTGAGTCACTGGCCTGAAGGGAGGTTTTGCCAAAGAAAGCTGCAGTGCTTGTAGTTTGTAAGTTCACACTGCCCCCTAGTGACTAAAGATGCTCTAGGGTGACGCGTACCCTAATGTGGTATTCAGGACTGAATGTTCCAGTTGGAATTGGAGTATTTTTCAGACTGTTCTAGTGTCCATGGACCCCAGTTCTGTGTGTTTTTCTGGTGCTGGCACTGGAGAAAAATTATTATTTTAAACTTTGGTTAAATTGTTTTCCCCCTCTAATAGTTACACTGTAAAGGAAGATTCATGTCATTTGTTCAGCTTTGTGCAAGCTCTTTGCCAGTTTTTTTTTTAAAGCTTTTTCAATATTTTTTTGTGACTTAGTATTCAAAATTTGTTTTTCTTAAGTTAACCTTCTTGACTACCAGAAGGTTTCTTTTTACCTTGAGCGGTGTACTTCTGTACCAATACGTTGATGTTATGTTGTAAAATGTCTGTACATAAAATACGTTTCTATTTAGATCTCTGCTACCATACAGGACCTGTTTTACCAACTAAGTTAGAAGTGTGTGTAGGATTCCAAAAAGTATTCAGGGACTGATTTTTCCTTCCTTTCTGTGTGTCTGGATATACTGTGTCTGGCCTGTTCCCGTCTGAACGTGCAGAAGCTACATCAGTTAGCTCTTTGATGTCGTGCAATAGGAAAAGTTAAAAGCGACATCATGAGAGTTCTGAAGGAGAGCTGGGAGTGTTGCCTGGGAGGGCTGGAGAAAGCAAACATGTAATTTATAATTAAGCTGTCACAGTGCTGCAGAACCACTCAGTACAGAATGACTCATGTGGAGTTGAGAGTTTTTTTCCTTATATCTTGTAAATACATGTTGCTCAAGGACTATTGCATGTTAATAATATCTTTCTTTGAATTTATAATTATATACAAAGGAAATATTTTTGATACAATGTGATAACACCCTATGAAGCTGCAAAGGAAGTATTGGAGCCCCATCTGAACTCGTGTAATTCTCCTGGAATAGGATAAATGTGTTAAATTAATGACAGAATGATGTCATACAGTATATAAATGAGTATGGGTTATTAAACATTATGCTTAATCAATTATTCTTTAAATTATACCATTACTATAGATAAAAAATCATTGTGTATTAGTCATATTGTAACATTTCTTTGCATTTGAACAGTTGCTATGATTTTCATATGCAACATTTAATAATTAAAATATTTTCAGGTAAAATGTTGAAGTTGAATAACACTTAAAATGGGTTACTGTATTGATGTTACCTCTAACATATCAAGTATTTTTTCTTTCAAAGTTAATAAGTAGCCACTGAAATTATTAAAGTAGGGAGCTGCTTTAGCATGCGTAGGCTGCAAAGGAACAAGTAAAGGTTTATTCTGTGCTGAAAAGAGAAGAAAGGAAACAGCGTTTCAGCTGTGGAGCCTTCTTCAGGTGTGAAGTTAAGATTCACAAATAGCTTGTGTAGGTGTGGTACTCTTTCAGACATGTTCTAATGTTTTGAAGAATTAGTAAGAATGTGGAGTTGTGAAAAACCTAAAATAACTTTGCTTAAATCTGTTTTATTGTTTTCAAGCCCCCTGAAAGTGAAACATCATAAAATTAAACAATGCTACACTGGTTAGGTGAATATTGTTAGTATGCATTTGTAATTTATTATACCACACAGCAGTGTTACCAAAAATACATTTTCTTCAGTATTATTTCTCCAATTCCAATTCAATATCGGTCTGTATCTGGAACAAATTAATATTTTTCCCTTGTCTGCTTGCCTTACTGTGTGTTCTTTTTAGCTTCCTGTTAAAAAAAATCTCTCTGCTTTGTGAAATTATTTTGCAGTATAGAAATGCTGGGTGTATTAAGTCTTTTCAGTAGATTTTGCTAAGTTTGAAAATGCTATTAGACTTTGCTTAAGCCAAAAAAGTCCAGTTTTTACTTGGGTGTGAAGATCATTATAAATCTGTGCCCTTATGCCTTTAAGTGAAGCTGACAGCTTTATGATTGAGGGTTTAAATTATGGATGTATTTTTTGTGCTTCCCCTCATCAGGCATCAGTTAACAACACATAAAAATTATATAATTACATCTTTGTTTCTGTTTTGAAGTACATGTAAAATTTTCACCTATTTTTTTCCTCCTCTTTTAACTCTGCTTCAAGAAACCAGCCCCAAACCTCACTGGACCACATTTTGGGAGCATATACACTTAGCTCTTACAGAGACATTAATTATTTTTGTATTTTTATGATTGCACCTAGGTTTTTTTCCACTTTATGAAGTAAATATCTCTTTTCAAAATTTAAAAAAACTGTAAGATAGATGTTATTGTGATTATGACATAAATAATCTATATATTTTTTATATTTACAAAAAATAATACTACCTATGGTACCATTGTCACTTAACTGATCTGATTTGATGTTGAGACATATTTGTTACAAACCTGTATTGTGTTTTTATGGTTCCCTTTGGGTTTGAACTGTATACATTTTATTATGATAAATCTATTGCTGTACAGATTTATTTTTGCATCGAATATGTCTTTTTTTCTGAAAGATGTGAACATGTGTCTCTAAGTTTTTTATAGCTGACACGAGGAGATCAGCGCCTGTGTAATTAAGGCCGGTAATGGTGTTGTTTTCTTTTCTCTAGGTTGGCTGGAGTACAGCTCGAGATTACTATACTTTCTTGTGGTCACCTCTTCCTGAAAACTATGTAGAAGGAACCTCGGTTAACCGTGTGGTGGTATTTCAAGGTAAGTTGTAATTATATCATTTCAAGTCTCCTCTACAAGCAAGCCCTTATACAACTTTGAAAACCTATATTCCTTTTAAGGATTATATTGAAAACAATAAATAAATCGTACAGGAGACAGCGACTGTAATGCTAGTTAAGGGTGTTAGACTAAAATAGTTCTGGATGGAGTATGTTGGTTTTTTTTGCAGGGTACTACGTTCCCAATGATGACGGAGAGTTTTACCAGTTCTGCTATGTCACTCATAAGGGTGAAATTCGAGGAGCTAGCACCCCATTCCAGTTCAGAGCCAGTTCCCCGACTGATGACCTGCTGACCGTGGAAGATGAGAACAATTCTGACATACTGGTAGTCACAACAAAGGCGGGCTTCCTAGAGGTGTGCTCTTCTGAATTATGTTTTTTTTTTTTAAATGCAGCTCTGAGCTTTCGACCCAGGTGATTCTAGGGAAACTGGGTACAGTAAGCAGGTGGCATCCTTGGATGATGTAATGTAGAATTGACACTTGATTTTATCAATTTAAATTTGACTCTTGCCAATGGAAAACACTCTTGCCTTTTTCATGTTCATGCAAAATTCTTAGCATTAATTACTTAATCAAATATTTTGCTTATTTAAAATGTCATCATGATTTCCAGTTAATTAAATTCTGTCTGGAACATTTTAAATTAGGTAAATACCATCTACGAAACTGTTTACTAGTGTTTGTTGTGTACTAGGTGCCGTACGCACTTCAAACCCTCCTGTAGGTTTGTTGTTATGTGCTCTTTCTGGTGCAGTACATACAGGAAACAGTAATAAGATGCAAAATAAGATATAAACGTTCTTGTGCAGCTGCATATTACTTTACTGGTGTGGTGTTTTAAATAATCCTTTTTTGACCTGATGTTCTTTTCATGTAGTTTTTTTTAGTTAATCCGCTGTCCTGAGGCTTCAGGCTATGTTTAGATGCTGCCTGTGTTCTGTGTTCTGTGGCAAGTGCCACAGGCTGGGCTACCTAGCACCCTGCTGAAGCAGCTCTTCTGGGAGGGTGACATGGTAAAGTCAGCTGAGTAGAACAATAGGTTTTCTTCTTGCATTTATTCTCCTGAAGTGGATTTTAACCTTTAGGGTGATGCTGTAGTGGGCAATATGGTGTGGTGGGCATAGGTGAGAACTCGAGACTTGACTGCAAATCTCTTGACATCCACGGTCGTCAGAGGTTGCTTGGCCTTTGTTACACTAGACTGGGAATCCTCCTGGTTTACTTTTGTGATTTAATGTGCGTGCAGCAAAAAATTGAAGAAGCAACGAAAGAGAAAGAGGAGCTGCTGAAGGTGCTGTCTGTGACTCGGAAAGATAAAGAGCAACTTCAGGAGCAGGCGGAGCAGCTGGAGAGGCTGTGTGAGCAGGCGCGGGAGTCCTTCGCCCAGCTGAGCAAGGAGTGCCAGGTAAGAGGGGCAGATTTCACACGGGAACCTGCGTGGCAGAGAGCTGCTGGCCAAACAAACTAACGGAGGAAATAGCGGAGGTTTTTTGATATGGGTTTTCATTCTCAGAAAGATGATTTAGTCAGTTCAGAGCTATGTTTGATATCGACTCTAGTGTAAACCAGACCAATGGATTTATTATAGAAAGACCTCCATGATTTATAGTAGCATTCGTTTAAATCCAGTCTTGTGCAGCACTAAGAGCCAGTGGTGCTACAGTACATAGCTGACCTAACTGGTCATCTTTTCTTATGTAAATATACTGCAAATATCTGAGCTTTATTTTGTCTTGCTGACTTGATATTTAAAGTTTGTTGGTTTGCCTCTTTAACCTTAAATGTGGGTCATTTCATAAGAACATAAGAAAGCTTACAAGCAGAAAATTGCTTGGAGGATTTCCTTCAACCATTTGTTGAATAGAGACTGGATATCTGCTTCAGCATGATGGTTGGATCGCTTGTTCCAGACAAACATGTCATACTCTTCACTATCGCTTTCTGTTAGCCGTCTTTCTTTGATTCTGATTATCTCTTAATTGCATACTAATTTAGTAGCTTCTAGCTCTTGTGTTTTTGAATTTTGTTCCCAAATACCCTTGGCATTTAAATATAAGCACTTAATTACTGGTCCTTTGATATTTTGTTTCTCCCTCGTGTTCTCTTTCTAAGAGCTCCCTGCTTTTCTGGATCCTTCCCCCCTTCATTCTAGTTTTCCAGTTTAAATAATTTTCATTTCTTCTGAAGTTCCTTTCCCCAGGATGATAGCATCCCATCTCACTCTGGTATAATCCATCATATCTGAATACATAGCCTTTTTCATAGATATAAGTGGGGAGGGAAAGCTGAAGCCCTTTTTATTTTACAGTCTCTTTGGCCATGGGGTGTTTTATGCTGTAATTTAAGTCCATTTTATTTTGATAACATTTTAAGAGGGCACAACCTGAAGCTCCATGAAAATGCATTTAAATCTTAGCACAGGTGTCAGTTCTTTATGCAAAGGATTGTGGAAATAAACAACAAGCCTCCCAGACCTGTTGTTGAAGCAGATACCCTGAGGAAAAAGCTAGGTGAGATTCTTGGATCAATTAACTACTAACTTCCAAACAGGACAAGCTAGATGGTTGAAATGGGACTCTCTCATTTGAACCCTTTCCTGCTCTAGGGATTATAGTGTAATTGAAATAATATCTCGGAATATATTTTTCAGATGTTACGAAGTGACATTTTCAAAATCAGTATGTGAATTGTTTTTGACTGATGAATTGTCACTTTTTAGGCCTACATTTTATTGCCGATGTTCTTTGCTACTTTTCCAGTACACAACCGAATACAAAAGCATTTAACTTAATGGCCAGCTGTAATAGGTGATGTCATTTAATGACAAAGTGCTGGGCTGTGTGGGGCACTTAACGTTTTATTGGCCCCTGAGTCCTGTCCGTCAGTCTTTGTTGCCTTCCGGTAATTCTATGAGCCAGAGTGTGCTCATAGTCTGTCAGCGTGCTCGTTCGACTGGTAACTCACAAATCTCAAAACTTCAAAACCAGTTTGGCTGTAAATACTGTGAATACCTACCAGTAGCTGTTTTTAAACTGTCCAGAGGGTTCTGTGAGTCATGTGAATGGCTCGGTACAATTAGCAGTTATAGCTCTGTGCAGAGCATTAAGATCCCACACTCCCACAGTGCAGCAGTCATGCCCTTTCAGCGTGCACTGCACAGTGCAATAAATGGAGTTTCAAAACTCACATGACCAGTCAAGAAAGGAAATAAGCAATAGGTTCCACAAAACAGCCCCGACATCAAGTACGTGAAAAACAAATAGAGCCTGAAACAGACATATTAACAAGTCTGGATTACTGACAGACCTCCACCAAAGAGTCTGCTTTGCGTTTGCTCACAATTGATGAGAACTCGGTTGCTCATTTCTGGGAACTATATGACCCAAGTAGTTAATGGCTGACATCATTGTTGTTGAACACTGGAAAAGCTATGCGAGACCATGTCCATGACTTAGCATTTTTAGATACCTGGCAAGTATTCATTGCCTTTACTTTTTATGTTTTTAGGATTATTGTGCTGTTAGATTCAGATATCATCACCATGATCTTAATTTGTGGTTTAATTGGCATACAATTCACAGAGCAGACAGTATACCTATAAATATTATCAATATAATTTTTGAAGTTTTGAAAACTTGCTAGGCAAAATTTTGAGACTTTGTGGGTGGTGTTATTTTCTTAGTCTGCTTTCTGGAACAAACTACTTCAGATTATTTACTAGTAAGTAGTGCATACAGTACTTTTTTGTTTTATAATATTCATCTATATAATATACTTAATTTATTTTTAAGTGTATGTATTCACAGTAGTTTTTTTCTATTTTTGTTGGAAATGTGTGCGGAGCTTGTGTGATTGCTCAGTGCTAAGTAGTCCTTTAGCCCCCCCTAGTGGATGATCCGTTTTCATTTCATTTTGTGACCTGAAAGTTCAAGGCTGATTTTGCATATTATGAAAATGGTTGCATGGCTCATTCTGTTGATAACTCAAAATGTATATATGAGTGAACCTTTTCTAAATGCTAAATTGAACAGAAAAAAAGTTTTTAGTTTGAAAACACTACAAATATTTGATAATAAAAATACAGGTCTCATATAAAATATATATAAGCTTTATTTTATATAGCACCTTTAAAGGTGGCTTTTCAAAGCGCTTTACAGAGTGACGACAACAATAAATGAGAAGAAAACACAAGATTAAACACAATTACAGTACACAGGGGAGACTGTGGGTGGTGGTACCAAGTATAGTAGGAACAGAGGGATAAAGAATGGAACCAGTTAAGTAAATAAAAGCATCTATTTAGAGAAAGCACTTCTGCTGATGTCTTAAAATGATTTTAATATGAATGCGTCTAATATCTTATAGCTTACTTAGGCCTTAAATGGAACTGTACATTTAAAAAAACTATCTAGCTTAGTAAGGCTGCATTGTAAATATGTTTCAGTGCTCGAAGGTAATTACACACTGCCTTTATAATTTACCTCAGTTTGCTGGAGTGTATATGAAAGGGAGACAGGTGAGGATATTGGCACCTTCTTTTTTCTTTTTGAAGACGTTTTGTTCACTACTACATTTAATGGAGGTTTAGTTAACTCATTGAGCACTGATTTAACTTACTGAGCAGTAGCAAGGAATGGAGGTAAATTCACTCCATTATGAATGTGTGGTGTTGCAGACATAATGATACTCAGAGCCTGAATTTAGTTTTCTTAGTAGTGATGAAGACACAAATAAAACAGCTCACAGATGAGAGGAGGCTGTTTAACAGCTTTTGTTTTTTTGTAGCTGATTGATCCAAGTGTATTATACAATTATAAATTTATTGTATAATTAATTAATATAATTTTTGGAAAAGGCACAGGATTGTCTTCAGCAGCATAGGTGGGTAGCCTTGTTCAATGCTCCCACTGCCTTTTGCGTAGAGAACTGTTCTTTTAAATGTACTTCTTCACAGTGGAGCTGCTATGTGCTCTGAAATGTGCAGTCAAGCGGGTGCTTACATTTTGCACTTTAAAACTGCAACATAAATGGTTGTTTAGAAGGAACCTGAGATCTGGCAGTGGCCTCAGCCAGCGCCAGCCCTCATTCCTCAGCCCACTGCTGCGGAAAGTGGCCACAGCCGGTGATTGAGCTGTTTTCTGCAACACTTCATTGGTGTTGAAGTTGATTTCAAATGATCAGAAATTAATTATTTTATGAAAAACTTTCAGAAAGCAAGTTTCTTTGTGCTTTCTTGAATGCTTGTTTTTTTGTGTAATTTGGAAGTTATGATGCTGATCTTTAGTCCTGTGTTTTAGTCTTTTGATTTGAAAGCTCCAAACTTTTTATTTGAAGGGTCTTGAGATTTCCTGACCCTCAGTTGTGCTGCTTTTTCTCATTGTAGGTATATGTTCTGCTGCCAAGTATGTTTCACCCTCAGTGGGGCAGCAGACCTTGCCAGTTTCTTAGATTTTCTGTATGATTAATTTAGGAAAAAAACGTTAACAAGTTCCAACAAGGTAAAATATGTCCTACATGGATTCTTGGCATCTGTGGCTGTTGGTTTTAAAGCACAGAATAGGGCTGCCTTTTGTAAAGATTATTTGAATAAGAAATTATCTATATAAATTATGTAAAATTGTGTATTTTATGTCTAGGAAAAATTAAAGGGGGTGTTCTTTACGGCTCATGAAATAATGTTAAAGAGCAGTGTTTAACAAAATGTGATGAGAAGGCTTGATAACATAGCTCATCTTATTTCTCCATTTCTGCTGAAACCAAGAAGCTTTCAGGAAACACTTCAGATGTCTGAAAAAAAAATCCTTTACTATTTTTATATTAGTATTTACTCTATTTACCATGAAGGGATCTTTGTGTCACTGGGGTAGACTTTTCCCTCAAGGCTTATTTTACAGAGCTGCTGGCATACACCACTCTTGGCTAGAGCAGCTTCAGAGCATGTAGAGATATCCTGAGACAGCCCATCTCTGTGCCAGTCTTTAACACCTTCTCTTCGGTGACAGAGTGAGTCCTTCAAGGACTTTTGAAAGTAAATTGTCCTTCACTCCTAGTAATTTGCTGCTGTGCCATAGTCAAGGGATGAGATTTCAGATTTTAAATGCTGTGCAAGAAATTAAAAACTATGTATCTCAAGGCTACATTGAGCCTGCATTTACAAAGCAAACAAAAAAAAATAAAGTAACAATGTTTGTAGCTGTCACTTGCACACCATTAGAAACTGTTCATTGTGTATTTTAAATCAAGTAAACTGTATCTACCCCCTCATTAAAGATGGCTATAAACAGTAACAGTGAGGACAGAGGGCCTGAGTGTGGACTATTGATGTAATGTCACCTGCTTTACCCTGTGGTGCCCGGATTGTTTGCGTCTGCGCTCTCTGTGATGAGTGTGATGCCTGGTAGTTCATCAGTACACGTCCCTCTCCTGTTTGCACCAGAGGAGGCTGCACTGAGAGGACTGATGTTTTTGAGAGTAGCAGTGTGGCAGTGCAGAGCTATTTTGACTCATGATTCGGAGCAGCTTGCTGAAGTTTTACATTGGATTTTCCCATTAGGTAACCGAGCTGTCATGTAACAGCAGTGTACATTTCATCTTTGTAGCCAGCGGAGTTGTCAGTTTTCGCCACTCTGGTGTAAAAAAAAAAAAAACACGGTCCGGCACACAGATCCTGATTTTCTTCCTGTTTATTGCGATGAAGTGAATAATTTGGCTGTTTTTTGTTAATGACCATGCAAAAGAAAAGTAAGACATTTTAGCTGGCACGTGCTGTTTGCTGAGACCTCCTTCTTTGGCTGCACCAGTACCACGAGGGGGACCATCATGAATCTTTAACAAATATTTTTGGGGTGAATTTAGTATTTCTGTATTTCTTCATGCAGCCATTTCCCGTTGTGAGTTTTGGCTGCTTTTCCCTACTTCTGTTTGTTCTACTGTAGATTAATTTTGGACCACTAATAAAATAATAGTAACATTATATAGTCCAATTCTTTCATTTTGAAATATAGTTTGTCAAACTCTAAAATGATTTTTTCTAAATCCACTGTTTTTTAGCAGCAAAAAATGGTCAGTATTGAAAACACCCAATTTGTCTCCACGCCAGTATTCCCAACATGTAAAGAACAGAGCAAGGGGCTGTCTGCTTCCACTGACGTGACACCTTTCTAAGTGGTGGCTCTGTGATTCTCCTGGCTGTGCCTGTTTGCTGCTACTAATTGGCATACTTGTAAAAGAAAGGTGTAAGACGAAGAGTATAAGAAAAAAAAAATCCTGTTGATTTATGTTGTGATTCTAACGGCTTTCTGTGTGCCTGTATATATTTTTAGGTTTAATGCTTTAATGGTTTAATGATCAAAAATATATAAATTTTTGATCATTCTGTTTGTGGATGTTTATTTTTCAAGCTATTGCCATTTTACATTAATATCCTTTGTTTTCCTTTAATATGGACAGAGGACAGGCAAGACCTCGTAGAGGTACTTAAAAATGGATCTTCGGTGTTTTAAGTTGTTAATTTTAAAGGCGAAGTCAAGTCGGGGAAAAAAACAATTTCTACCAAATTGCAGTCGAGATCATATAATGTCATTGCATTGATATTGTGTACGTGCTCCAAAGCCTTTGTATACTGCCACTTGAGTGTCAACCATGAGTCGATTCAGTGTAGCCTGCCGAACCACAGATGATGCCTTCCTTTACTACAAAAGCTGGGTACCATGTACTGAGGCCGTCTGATGCATCACAGCCACTGCAGTGCTGTAGACACACTAAATTATCTGTTTGAAACCACTCTGGCTAGGGAATGACATAGGGCTAAAGATGGGTTTTTGAGTTCGGTAGTGTGGCATTACAGAGATATTTTAGAACCTAAAATATCATGCAGTGATATAATATGTTCTGCACAGCAGTTTGGTACAGTTAAATTAGATTTTTATTCCTCATTGGATTTTCTCTTTAAAATGAAGCAATGTGAAAGACTCTTGCACAGGGAATGCAAACCCTTGGTTTTATTGGTGGTCTCTTGCTTTGTTTTAGGAGCTACATCTTACCTCACAAACACTTAGAGATGAGAAGGAGGAAATGAAGAAGAAGTATGAGGAAGCCACATCCAGAATTATCCAGCTGGAAGAAGACCTCATCGGTGTGACTCAGAGAGGGATTGAAAAAGAGACTGAACTAGACAGGTGTGTATGCGTAGCTAGGGGCCCCTTTTGGTTTTGTCTGCTTGTCCACTTATCTTTTTCTTCAAGGAATTCATGTACCATTGCTTATTAGAAAGTAGTGGGGGGGATTTAAAAAGTATAATCAGGAAAAATGGATGAAATAATTTAAAAATGTTATGTTTTGTTCTGACTTGCATTCAATTTCAGTATTCGGGACAGAGTAAAAAAGTTAACACTAGAGAAAGAAAATTTGGAGTCACAGCTGAAAAACGAAAAGGATGAGAAAGAATTGTACAAGGTATTGTCCGTCTGCTATTCTAAGCTATGATGGGTAGTTTGTGTAGTTTAACAGTTAAAGATAATGGCACGATCTTATCCATTTTTGTTTACGCAGAATGTTTGTGAATTGCCAGTCGAAATCTCCCACAATAGACTGTGATTATAATTACAGTTCATATTACAGGACCTGGCTCTTGTATTAATGTTGCATTACTAAATCAGAATTCAGTGCTCTTCACACCTGCTGATACAATCTACTGGAATTTAACAGTGTAAAGCCCAATTAATAGATAATCCCCTGATTAAGAATTTATTTAATTGCTTTTACTTAATTTTAGCTAGGAAACCATTTCTATGCTATGTATTGATATATTGCAGTACTTTTCATTTTTAACCAGTAGTGCTGTCTATTCATTTCCCACTTGATTTTGTTTAGCCATGTAAACACTCTTGATTATAAGTGATTTCAAGTTTTTTGTCTTACCTATGTTTAAGAAAATTGGAATAAGAAATATTTTTGGCCCATGACAACTACTACTTTGAAATATTTTCATCAAAATCCATGTTTGCCTAAGTGATGAGTTTGCATGGATCGCCCATGTAGAGATTGAATGAAAAAGAAATGGGCTCATGCCTTCCACTGTTCTCTGGGGATTTTGTAGGTCCACTTGAAGAATACTGAGCTAGAAAACACAAAGCTCAGCGCAGAACTGCAAACACTAAAGTCTGTGGATGTGAACAAGGAGAACATGCTCACTCAGCTAAAGGAGGAGCTCGGTCAGCTGAAGATTTGCCTCACAGAGAAAGAAAAGTTGCAGAGAGAAATTCTCACAAACACATCACCCAAGGTGCAAAAGATCTTTTAATTAGAATCTTGTTTAAAATTATATAATTGTGAATATTTACATTTTGTCATTTACATGATTAACATATTGGTTTATCTGTTTAGCCTTCTTTTCTAAATATATAGGTTTTATTATTAGAGTATATGTGATTACAAGGCTTAGAGAGGAAGTATGATTTACAGGATACAGGTATTTGGGACCGTAGCTAAGATATTAGATGTAAAATCTTGATCAATTTTATAATTGAGCAGTAACAGTAGTTCCTCCTCACCTAACAATTTCACCGTTGTTATACACGTCTATTATCACTTAAATCTGGTGTTGCAGTGGTAAAATACAGCCGCGGCCCCCTGGGCTCACAAGCTTCGTGTCATTTCCCCTGTCCCTCTCAGGAGGAGGCGGTGTCGCTGCGGGAGCAGCTCCGCAGGACCGAGGAGCAGCTTCAGGCAACCAAGCAGGAGGTGTCTATGCTGGCGGCCGAGCTGAGGGACGTGTCGAGTGTTCGGGATAAAACCATGTCTGAGCTGTACAGGGCCCGGCTGGAGATGGACTCTCTGAAGAAGAGCTTGGCAGGCGCCGAGGCGGAGCGCCAGCAGAAGGAGGAGCAGCTGCAGAGGCTCAGGACCCCCTCTGCCGCTGGGCAGCCGGAGCAGGTAAACGGCTCATTCTGACCCTCCAGCCTTTAGTGCTCTGGCGGCCTTGCCCGTGCTTTCAGAACGTGTCCTGGGTTTGGAGTTCTGAGAAGAGTATTTTCAGGAGGATGTAATAGACTATTGCTGCCATGCTCTGTGCATGTAAACAAATGGGAGCATACAATACACTGAGTCATGAAAACAGCACAAGACAGAAGATTGTGTGTAATTCTTAGTACAAACTCTTCATTGTTATTATTAATATTATTAAAGAGTTATTAAGCTTTTATTAATATTATTATAAGCTGTGCTGTGGTTAACATTTGCCCTTCTTTTTATAGGGAGGTGCAAAGGTCAGCAGCGTGGCTGAGCAGGAGCTGCTCAGGGAGGTAGAGGATCTGAAGCTGAGGCTCCAGATGGCTGCAGAGCATTATAAAGAGAAGTACAAGGAGTGCCAGAAGCTCCAGAAGCAAGTGGCAAGACTCACTGAGCAAGGGGTGAGGCTGTCCAAGATCATCTGTTTCAGGCAGTGGCAACGCCATGACCCCAGAGCTCGCCGCCCCCATTTATTTAACCTCCTTAGCATCTCCTCCATAGTCATTTGAACCAATCTAAGGAAGCTAATCAATCTGTTTGCATTGGCTAGGAGTGTTCTGCAGTAGCCTGTAGTAGTGAAGGACGTTTCCCTGTAAGGGACAGAGGGTGGATGGATAGGGGATACTGTATCTGGTGTATCTGTGTTTAAACCAAGTTTCAGTTTTAGGTAAAGGTAGTTTTAGGAGCTGAGTTTCAGAAATGCTGCAGCTTTCCCCTAGTTTCTTTCCTGCAATTTTGGATACATATCTCTATTTATGTGTAGTGTGAATAAAATCTTGTGTGCTTTGTGATTTTTTCCATTTTATTGTTTCATGCTAAAGGAGTCAAAGAAGCCTACAGTGGTGTTTGGCACACAGCAAATGGAAGCAGCTGCTGCAGAAAATACACCTCCAGGTATATTTCACAATTCTTGTGTTACCTGCTCTGATGCTGCTGGGCTCCAGTTCCTGCAATGGCATTATCAAACTTTCCTGTCTGAAAACGTTTGTTTAGGCAATCAAAGTCTTGTACTCCTACAGTGAATAACACTTTGAAAATCTCATTTTTAATTTCAGCCAGTCCAGCGTCATCTGAAGTTGCTCTTGACGTGATGGTTCAAGAGAAGCTCAAAGGAATGAATAAAGAAATAAGTGAAAAAAGTGACAAATACAGAAAATGCAAACAGATGCTGACTGTAAGTATGTAGGTGTAAGAAGTAAAAATATTTAGATATTATACCTGTATTATTATGTGCAAAAGTAAGAAAAAAATCCAAAGTTATAATACTGTCAAAGTATAACTAAAAGCAGAATTACATAGCACAGAAGTATGCTGGTGTAAAACTGTGATCACACAGTGGTGGCTGCAGGAATAATGTAAACTCTGCTTTCAGTGTGCTTGCTCCCTGCCCTTTGGTAATGTTTGCAAAAGGCTTCCACTGTTAGTTGTGTAGTGGAGTTGTGCATTGGACCAGGCACAATGTACTAGATGTACTGTATGTATTGTGTCATCCTAAGCATACCAAAAAGAAAAATCATGAAAGTTGGACTAAAATTCTAAAAGCTGCCTTTCCCTTCCTGCTGCCACCCCACTGTTTTTTCTTGCTTCCCTCTTTAACTGCGGCACCTCACCTCTTCTAGACTGCTGCCCCTCATCTCCTTACCTGCATATCACGTTCAAAACGTCTCGGTTCTTACGCTGTTTTCCTTCTGTTTTAAGCAGGCCTCCATTACGTGGCAGGCCTCCATTTTTTCTTTAAAAAAAAGCTCTTGACAGAACTTCTTCCAATGCTCACTAAAATCCTTCTGGAGCTGATACCGTGCCAGTTCACCCTCTGTTGCTTTTGCAGGACTTGCTGCTTGTCACTGTCCATTCTGGGACTGGGACTGTTCTCTCTGTTACTGGTTCTCTGCACTTGGCTCAAGCTGCCTCCCTCTCCTCAGTTTTGATCCTTCTTGATATCTTTTCTGCCTTGGGTGGGTGTCCCCCAGGGGTCTGTCCTTGACAAATGCGGACTTATGTATTCCTTCTTTATTACTACCTTGGTCTCTATCCTTCACGCCTCCTTCTGCAATCTCCATTCCTCTTCTTACTCACCTCTGTCTGTTCTTCCACTTCCAGAGCCTGTTGAAGTTTTACCTGCTCAGAGAGCACCTGTGATCTATCAGCTTTCCTGTGCTAGCCTTGTTTTTTAGCTTCTTATATGTGCATGACTGTAAATTAGCTACTGTCAATTTCACTTGAATTATTAAATCCCCCTGAACAAGGATGTTTCCTTAGAAAATAGTTTTCTACAAGGCATATTCTTCAAGAGAAATATGATTATGTATATGTATAATAATGTGATAAAAGAGGTCAGCTAGCCGTGACATGGCCATCAATGTGTTGTGCAGGAGGAGAAGGACAGAAGCAGTATGTATGCCGATGAACTGGCCAAAGTGGAGATGAAGCTAAAGGAGCAGCTGAAGCTTAACGAAACCTTGAGACTGCAGCTGGCAGCAGAAGAAGATCGTTACCAGGTTGGCCATGTTTGTTGCTGCTTTACTGAAACCCAAATGCTGTGGTTTAATCATTTGTATTTGTCAGCTAGAAGGCCGTTTGTAACGTGTTTTTTTTAAATACCTGCATACTAAAGTAGTTAAAATGACTTAGCATTTTATGCCATCTTTGGATAAAAATAAATACTTTAACGTTGTAGTTCACGGAGTTCTTTCACATTGTAATTTATCTTTGTTCATTTCAAGACATCAGCCTTTGATGCACAGGGATTAAAAGAGCTCTGACATCTGACTTCTTAATGCAATCGCTGGCTGGCGAGATGTTTAATCTGAAACCAAGTGTTGTTAGTTGTTACCGGATGGAGATGACATTTATGTGCTGCTGTAGTATGAAAGCTTAGGTAATGTAAATTGTCTTGTTAAAGCATATGTTTAAAACAGTTCTTTAGAAAAAGTTATTTTACCACTAATTGAGTTTAAGCAGTTAAACTTTGATATTGTCTAACATCCATACGTGGACTGTCATATGGGACTGCAGCTTTGATTCAGCTCTTCTTCGCAGAGCCAAGTGGCCGAAAAGAGGCGCGAGCTGAAGGAGCTGAAGGACAGTCTGGCCCTGGCTCTCTCTGAGAAGATGAAGCTCGTGGAGGTATGTGCCTGACACTTGTAGATAAAGACCCCGATTAAGTAAACACTCGTGCAGCCAGAGTTCCATGGCGGGGTTTCCACAGCGTAGACTCAAGAAACTCATAAAACACTGCTAGCTAGGGGCTTGTCGTCTCCCTCCTACAGGGCTGTACCAGCGATTGTATGAACTTGGCATTACAGAATGGAAAAACAAATAAGAAAATGTACTGCTAAAAGAAAGATCTGTTAGTCTTAAGTGTTCTATCTAGTCCAAGTGATTTGTGTTCCTGAATATTGCGAACAGATGCGCAGATTATGGAAAGTGAATTTGAATGTCTTACATCCTTTGCCTTATATGTAGTTTATGATTTTTACATTACCTAGGAGATTGAGAAACTATTACACTTGATAAGAAATCTTGACAATATGTACAAATTATTCTTTGAAAGAATCTGGAATTTAAAACAAATGCTGTTTATAGTTTAGCATGTTTTTATTTTGGCTGAATGTTTTACTTGGGTTCCTTCACACTGTGTAATTAGAGTATGAAAGTAAATAACTTATTTTCCATTAAATATTCTTAACCACTGCTTACAACACAGAGTTATTGCTGTTAAAGCTGTCTTGAATGGAATTGAAAGGTAATGTAATAGTTGGGTATAGGAAAAAATGGTACAATTTGAGGTTCAGACTCAATAAATGATATTGGCGCCTGTTAAAAACATCAATAAAAAGCGTGACTGAGATTTCCTTTGAAAACAAGACAAGTTCTTAATGAAGAAGCTAATTAAAACTGTGTGTGTGTGAAAGCTCTCCTCATGATTTAAGTAGGTTTTTCAGTGTTTCTTTTCTGCATATTCAACAGTTCTATAAATCTTGTGTCAAGTGTCAATATACATCATGTTGTGGTGAATAATGTTGAGATTTGTTTGGATAAATTATACGAGATCTTTAGATAATGTTATCAAGGATGCAGCTTTCATGTCGGGTGTCGCTGTAGTAACAACAATACGGTTGATTTGACATTGATTAGATTTTAAGAATTGTTAACTATTCAACTATTCCATTTGAATTGAAATGCACTGCAAGCTACTCTAGCTGTAGTCTGAATATTGTAATGATTCTATGGACAGTACAGAGCATAATGAGTGTTTCTGTTGTTGTACAGCTTTTTAGATATTCAGGATATTAATTTTCAATGTATGGATTTCCTGTTAATTTCTTTTCTAGGCTAAAATTCCTTCATGCGGGTTTTTCTTGCACTTTCCACATTTAAGATTGTTGTCAGTGCTTGATGCACGGTTTATTTTTTTGCCATTCTACTGTATTGGCGGAGACAAAAACGAATGACTTACAACACAGCTATATGACACTTATATGAATGAACCCTGGGGTGGCCTTCATCCATCAGTGGACCCAAACAGTGCTGAAAGCGCCGATTATTCTAGTCAGCACGCGTGTTTGTGTGCGTGGTGCAGGCACAGCTCTTAGTCCACTGTGTTTAAAGAGCCCATCCTAGCAGATTGTCTATTCTTGCGTTGTGCTGACGTGCGTCCTCCCTGCTGCTTTATGAAGGAGCTCCAGAAGAGGCAGGAGTGCCGGGCAGACGCAGCCACTGGGAGCCCGAGCTCGGAGCCGGCGCAGCCCGGCGGGGAGCAGCAGGTGTTCCTGCAGTACCCCATCCCCTACCCGCAGGAGCCCGGCCCAGCCCCACTTGTGCCCGTCCGGCCCCCCGAGCTGCAGTATGGAAACCCTTATGCCGCGCAGGCGCCCCGAGGTGAGTTACACAGCAGGGGGGCCGTGGAGTGAAGCCGGGTAATGAGCGTGTGTGTGGCCCTATTACAGAGCCTCATACTTGTGTTTCAATTGAAAATATGTTTTTGGCTGTTACTGTATAAACAGTAAAATGGGGAGTGGTGATGTTTCTCATTACTGAAGCGCCGGTATGGGCCCAGTAGAGCGAGGGAGCATGCTGCTGCTGTTTGCTGTGTGTGAGCTCGTCCTGGAAATGGCCTCCCTAGCCCTTGTCTGAAGTGCACTTGAAGATACAGGAAAGGCAGAAAGCTCAGGTGTTTGAGTCCTGTGAATTGGTTCTTGTCTGTGTTTCCAGCCAGAGCCAAAAACACTATTAATGAAATACAGATGAGCTGACTACGTAGGATAACAGTAACGTGTACGTGTAAAAATGTTTTTCAAAAAAACAATCTTTCCATGTGAGGTATACTTTAGTCATTAAAAAAAAGTTCTAATAAATTTCTTAGTTATGACGCTGAATGAAATTAATTTCACAGTTTTGATTTTAACTACCATTAAGAGGGTTTTGGTATTGTGATTTAGAAGTTCCAGTGTGATAGACCGATTTATACATGTGTCAAAATAGTTTGAGGTAAGAATGTAATGTTTTTGTCATAAATGACTGATTTGTCACATTTAAATGACTGGAACTTTTCCTGGCCTGCCTTGATGACTAACATGCCTTATAACACTAGTGAACATGCAGGGGCCTCTAAATTAAAGAGAGGTTTGGAATAAGTCATACGGTAAACTAGACCCTGCTAGTACATGTTTCTGTGCTGACTGTTAATATCCGTTTCACATTGAGCTGTGTGTAATCATTCAGGCCCAGTCCGCTGTGTTTTCTATGTAATTATTTCAAAACGCAGGTGTACAGTTAGAGAAATCAGTCGATTCTTGGCCAGGGCGCGGTTCATTACTGTTATCTGCTCCTTCTGACATTGTGTCTTTCATGCATAGATGGAGCAGATGGTGAATTTTCTCCTGACAAGATCCACAGACCCCCACTAGGACCTCCCTCCTGGGACAGCAACGTGGTTTGCATCCAGCCCGCACGCAACCTGAGCAGGCCTGATGGACTAGAAGACCCAGAGGAGCTTAGCAATGTAAATACATAAACCTCTCAGTTCCCACATGGAATTCATTTTTCTGCTTTGTGAAAAACGGGAGCACCTGTCAGTTTCAGCATTCAGGCACAGGCTGTAGGCTTAGGGTGAGCAACACAGACATGGCTAGTGAAAACAATTTACATAAAGGTTTAATTAAAATGGATTTCTGAGAGCTCATTAGTTGACAAGAATAAAAATAATTGGGATACTGTTACTATCTATTACACTACTAAAACAGAGGCTAATTGCTCTGAGAAGTTAGAAGATCAGCTCTTGGAAAGCTTATCATTACAGTCCTCTGCTCTTTGCTAGTACAGTAGTATCATGACCTGTTTCTCATTTAGTCTAGTTTGCTGCATTTAATTGTTATTAACCTTTGCTGAAGCCCATCAGTGTTCAGACAGGCGTGGTTTTAGCCTCACTGCCTGAGATCCCTAACAATGAGAAATGAATCTCGCCTTCCTGACTTCCGACTTTGGCTGTCAACTCAGCAGAGTAATTAGGAGAACTGTCAGAAGTTGCAAAGCTTGTTTGAAATCCATGATGTGTGCTTAGCAGTGTTCAGCACCTTGCAGCTCATTGTGCATGTAGAGTTTGACCATTTCTCATATGCACATTACACATGACAAGCTCTTCTTATTGAAGTCATTTGTTGCAGTTTAATTAGCAGCGTATTCATCCTGATCTGTGTGCTTCTGACTTGCTTTGTCATCTTGTGCACTTGGAGAACTGTGTGCTTATTTGCAGACTGCTAAACAACACATGCAGACATGGAAACCACAAAGACAATAGGAGGAACAATGTGAAAATCGAACATGCCAAAGAACAAGTATTATGCAGTTAAATTAGCATTATTTTTTTGCTGTAACTTTAAAAATGTTGTTTTAGTAAAACAATACTGTTAAATTAAAATATTTCAAACTTAATCCCAGCTAGATATCTTAGTTTATAATTGTGCCTGTAGTGTGTGACTAATTAGTATTTTTTGTGGTTATCTTAATTATATATTGCTTTCTTACAGTATTATTTAGTTTTGCTGTGGTGTGAACTAATTGCATGTTTGTTTAAACATGTAAGACAGTCTGTGAACACGAGTTGTTGATTCTGTCAGGTTATTTGGATCATCCTCTGTGTTTTTTCCCTACTAGCTACTACTAGCTACTACTAGCTTTTTAAAATGTCTTTTAAAGTATTTTGCACACGTTAAGAAGGTAAGCAGAGAAACTGTAGACATCTCCTCTTTGAACCTTGAGTGATTTTCTTGTTGCTTATATTTTTCTTTTAGTGAAGTGTACAAAATCAAAGGCATAAGGTAATGAGATTTAGGACTTCAGATCCAGTACTGGCTGACCATCAGTACCACTCTTTTCCTCCCACTGGATTTGGATGTGTGCTTGTCAGATGAGCCTAAATATCTCTGGCGTTCTGGAGAGTAAGCGCCTCAAGCTGCTCTGTGGAAGAGCAAGATGGTTGAGGTTGCAGTAGCCATTTCTTGTTCGGAAACAGATTATAATGGGGCTGAGAACTATTTAAATCAGGAAGATTTGCAATTTGTAATTCAAGAGACAACAGTGTAGTGAGCTGGATCGGCATGGCCAGCTGTTTGAAGTGACTGTCCCGCGGTGAGCACGAAGAGCACATCAGTGGAGAGAAGGCAGCAGTGTCGAATAGCTCTGAATTGTAGTGGATCAGCTTAACTTTATTTTCTCTTGGGATGACTATAATTTGTTGAACCAGATATCAAATTATTGACTCTTTTAAAATGACCACATAGACATGTTTTATATTCATCACTGCTAAAGAGACAAGTAGGAGTTATGCGCTTGCATCGTGCCAGAAGGTTGAAGGTAAATCTGATTTCTCTGATGATCCTCATCAAGGCCCTCTGCAACTGTTTGCGTGCAGTCTGTGCTCATGAAACGAGAGCACAGCTGACAGTGCTTATGAGAAGAAGCAGTCTGAGTTGGCAATTTAGCTGACGTGCCTGAGTGCAGGTTGACAGGTGTGACATGCTTGGCTGGTGATAACTGCATCTATAGATCACTCAGGACTGCCCACTCGAAAGCAGGCTTGCAGGACTGGATCTGTGCCTTTCCTCTAAAAAAGGAATTGATAAATAACCCAAGAACACCCATTGAAGATTTTGCTGTGGAAAGGTTATGAAAGTATTGTACCATGCATGGTATCACAAATCACTTTTTAACCAGTTTAGGTTTGGCAGCGTAACATTTCTGGCTAATCTTATTAAATTTTTATATAAAATTGCAGGGGAATGCATGTTAAGTTGTATTTTTTTTTAAAAAAAATGATGATATTACAATAGCTTTTAGAAGGCTCAGTGGTCTCCCAGACAAGGCTGTTGTAGCTGGAGAAAGAATATTTTGATGAGGACAATTATGTTATGTAGGACAGGTTTGTTTACCATAAATAGAGAAACCATGTTAAAACATATCTAAAGTTCAGATTATAGTTTTGCTTTCATTACTGCAGTTTTATTTATTTTTTCTTTTTGTTAATCTATCTAAAAGCCTGTCATTTTTGTTTTATGATTAAAGCAGCACAGTATACAACAGTAATGTTTCAGCAAATGGACTGAAGGCCCTGCATCCCATATGTGTCATGCAACAGAACACTTTCATTATTTTTTTAAATAGTCAAATTCAGTTTCCTCTAAAATTAAACAAATATTTTTTTTTATTTCTTTAATTCACTGTTGTGTACGTTTTAATAAGCAAATTCAATTTCAGTCTCCGTTATTTTAGAAGTGATTTTTAATTACCACATCAAACTTTTTTAATTATTTTAATTTTAATTAGTGCCATTCACATAGGTCTGACACTGCATCTGTTCCCCATCTTATGCAGTGGGTAGACTCTTAAATTATAAATTTTTTCTGTTTTTAAAGTCTTCCTTTTTCTTAACAGTTTTAATTTAATTAAATTAATTGGATGAACCACAAGAACAGAAACAATAAACATAATAACATCATCTCCACAAGATAAAAGAAGATTTGTTATTCTTTGCCTTCAGTTGTGTATTTGTGTCAATCAGTTATTTAAGTTCAGACCTGGTCGATATATTATCATAGTGATAGAAATTGTACACAATGTTCTGTATGAGGTCCTACCAGTGTATTATGCATTTTTACATGATGTCCTTTGATTTAGGAACAAGAAGTATAAACTAAATCAGCAGCATCAGTTCACCAGTGCTGAAAAAACTTGAAAAAATTACTATATTAGCTTCCATTGCAATATTCTTTTATGTCTCTTGACCTCTCTAATTTAATTGTGCTCATTTCCTTAAACTGGATGCTGTTCTATTTTTTATTGTTATTTTCTTAATCTTGGCTGATAAATTTTACCGTTGTGTCCCCTGCTTTTCAGACTTTGATTTATTTATTCTGCTTGAGGAAAGAACAGACTGTTAACTAGACTTTAATTTTGTTGAACGTTAGAATAGGAGAGATCCAGAATCTATAAGGTGGGAGCCTCATATTGAAGATTATGAAGAGATCTACAGTATAGGAGTTTCCTAGTTATTTTATTGGTGCTTTGTACTTAAATGAAATGTCATAGTGAAACTGTGCTCTGCAACTTGTCGGTTGCTTAATCTCTACTATAATTCAGACATAGGACTTCAATAAGATAATTAGAAATTATACAACTATAACATAATGTTCTTTATCTGAACTTTGCAGAAAACGTTTGAATGAAGTAGTGTTCTTTCCTCAGCAAATATTTATTGTACGGTTTTCTTTTCCTTTTGGCAAAGTGAGAGACCTGATTGCTAATTTGTGCTTCTGAAAGGACCGTGCTTATAGTTGTCAGTACTAGAGTACACAGATCCTGGTTTCAAGGTGCTGTCTGAATCAAGTGCCCTTCACATTGAAGCATACACTTGTGTCCTGCCCATACACATCGCAGTTGTGGTGCTGATTTTGGTCAGGATGAAACCTAGAGTCAGCCACTCCTGTGAGATGAAGATTGGCTGTAAAAATGGTCCTATCTGCTGTTATTGGGGGTGTTTGTGTGGTAATCAGTGATGAGCTTAGCATTTTGCAGCCCTGTCATGTTCCTGAGACTTTGTGTGTGTTGTTCCGCAGAGCGAGGATGTTGCAGAGAACATGCAGTCGACTCCCCACGACTCTCACAGCTCCCTGCTCCGCGACAGCAGGGCTCGCTTCTGTTTCGATTCCAGGTAACTGAGTCTTTTCCACTTGATGCTCTTCTTTGTGTGTTATGTTACTTCTGACCATATTTGACAGCTTGGCTGATTTAGAGTGCAGATGTGTTCTCTTCTAGCTGTCAGCAGCCCCAACTGCTAATAAACCTCTAAGGATGTACACTACTTGGAAACTGTGCTCCAGTGCTAAAGCTGTGTTTGGAGGAAAATAATCAAGATTCACATGTATCTGTTGCCAAGGCTATTGACATTTAAGTTAAGCAGATACCCACTATGTTTGAATTTTACTGTATAGGTCAGTTCCTTTTTTAATAGGTTCATTGTTATTTTCATAATTTAAGGCCTGGTTAAGCTGAGAGAGTTCATAGAGAGAGCATACTTCACACACGTACCAGGAACTAATTTCCTTGCCACCAAATATCTAAGTAAGAGACTATTACCCTCCAGGTCTAAGAGCACTTAGACTCCCAGTACGGAGCAACTGGTCCTTACTGCATTTGGCAGTCAATTGAGCTGGACAATTCAGATTCTAAAATAGGTTCACTTTTGCTTGTAAATGTGGTGTTTTAGCAGTAAAATTTAATGGGTTCTCCATTACTTTTCCTTTTATTCTGTAGCATTGATGTCCAAAAGAGATGCCCCCTGTGCGAAGTCATATTTCCTCCAAATTATGACCAGAGCAAGTTTGAGGAGCACGTTGAGAGCCATTGGAAAGTGTGTCCTATGTGCAATGAACAGTTCCCCCTGGATTGTAACCAGCAGGTGTTTGAGAGGCATGTGATGACTCACTTTGATGGAAATGTGAATTTACAGTAATTGTTCGGTTGTTTTTAGTTCATAGGACATATTGTTTTCCAGATTTACTGCGAGTACTAGCAATACACACTGACACTCTAAAATAATCACAAAAAGAGGTAAATTGCATACTCTATCAAGCTTGTGTTGTCATTACAGTGAAAATATAACTCACAACTGCATGCAAGATATTAGGTTCACATTTTTAGGAACATGAGATTATTTTCTGTAAATGCAGGATATCCCATATTTAGGATCTGTTCAGTTCTAAGGCAGTACTGAGGTCAGAACAAGAATGTCTCAATGTCTTTATCAGTGTGCTTGATATAGCGAACTATATGACTTTAACGGAGATGGAGTCTTGGCTTTCCTTAGTGATTGCTGAACCTTACCAATTATACAATTCTCATTTGTCTAGCTCAAATGTGACTGGCCCACAGCCTGTGTTAAATATAAAAGTACTTGATGTGGTTTACCCTTCTATGACTTTGGCATATTTGAAGAGAGAAATTTCTTTACTGAAGTCTGCACTGAACCAGACTGAACACTGTGAAGGACAAAGTCTTTTTATTTCCTGTTTTCTGCATTCTCCTAGGTAGATTGCTCTATGTAAGGAATACAATTGCTTCTCATAGAAATTTACTTTAGGGTTACTCTGTGGTTTCTGAAAAATGTCATAGTAATGTTCACTTCAATAAGTAAACTGGCTACCGATGGCCATTAAATCAATATTTTTAGAGGAAAATAATTTGAGAAATCCAGCTCAGTACTTAATAAATACAAATAAAATAAGCTGCTTTTGATCTTTTAGTATTGTTTGTTTCTGCTCACTTAAGTTATTTCTGGCACTAGCCCTAATATAGGAACATCTGCATTCTTGGGCATGTAGTTTTATGTGGTTTACAAGCATGTATGAACTTTGATTTATATGTTCTACTTGTCCTTTAAATTTTTTTTCTTTAGTTATTCAAATGTTAGTGTGTAGTGAGATTTCAACTATTGGTTATTGTTATTATTGGGAGTCCTGGATTTTGTTCCCTCTGTAACTGCTATTTCCAAATAAAATATATTTGGCTTCATGGGAGTGTTTCTGCTTGTGATAACGCGTGTCACTGTGTGTCAGGAAGAGTGAGCCTCACAGGAGTTCTGGAAGAATAAGAAACATATGCTTATTCTCAAAAGCTCTTGATTATTTAAATACCAACAATGCATTGCATTCACATAGAAAAATATTGTAGGATATTTTGGGCATGTAAACAATTTCATATATTTGAGCATTTTTGAGTAGCTGTATTTCCTTAGTCACTTTTAATTCTGTTTCCCAGTCCTCTACCTCTTTTTCCAATCACATGTGCCAGCATTATTGGTAAGAACTGACATGTGCAGTTGTTACTATAATTGTGTTCCCAGTATTATATGGATAGTAAATCAATCCTTTTTAATGTATGCAAAACAAAGTGCAACAAGAGGAAACAAGTTGCAGTTTAACTCCCAGAATGTCAATGCATGAAAAGTGAAACAAAAAGTCTCAAATGACACTTCTGTTAGAGGTTTTTTTTTAATTCTTAAATGTAATCAGATTTACATTTATAAAGCAGCTTTTTAAAGAAAGTTTGACTTAGTAAATCACCTTCGGTTCCAAAACATAACCTCTGTTGCCTTCATACACAAAGGAACATTTGTTCTCCACAAAACATACGAAAATATAATTTAAAGCACTTACACAGACACAGTACAATACATTCACTATACACAGTATATCAAAATAGTCCCCTCCTTACCTGTTTTATAATACTGTCACAATGTTAAACTAAATATAAACTGTAATTCCATTACAATATTCATTTACATGCAGTGGTGACATTTTTATGACTGTTTAGCAAACCCGCCCAGCACTCTGTTTTCATTCTCTTATATAACCCAGAGACGGGACTGTATGTGTTACTTTCCTTTTTGAGCTTGGGCCAAACTCTGCAATGGGATGGAAATGACCAAATAAAGCCAAATTCACAGGAAGTACAATGTTTCTTTACATCTTAGCCGGCTGCCACGTGTCCACATTGCCACAATCTCTAACCCCACCCCCCCACCCCCTTACAATTACTGTAGTGGACTGGTTTCTGAAATGGCTGTCCTGCAGTGAATTATCAATACCTGTGGAGTCTGTGCAAACGAAGAAGAAATCTTAATACTTTCTGTATGTCCTGTGAAGATCTCAGAATTACTGTAAAACACGATGCCTTTGTGCTGCAGGTATTCTGCAGGGATGGAGCAGACAGGGGTCAGCGGTATGACCTGAAATGACTCCTTGCACTACACAACACTGTAACAGTAATGAATGATAAGGCTCAAACTATACTCTCCAGTACAGTTTCACTGTAAATCTCCACAGACCAATAAGACTGGAATGCTGTGAACTAGAATACAAGGCCATTAGAAGACCATTACAATTGTGTGCATATAAACTACAAAAAAAACACAGGAGGCTTGGTGGAAAAACGAATTCCCCTGACAAAAAATACTGCCTCCTTTTTTGTTTTAATTTTTAGCTTTGCAACCACAGGTACAGGCTTGTCCAGCAGTTACATGTTTTGGCAACATAAAACATTGAAACGCTATTGGCAATTGATTTAACTACAAAGTGCTTAAAAAAACTTCACCTTTCCTGATGAAGATGGTGCGTTTCCTGTAAGACGGCATTGGAATTTGTGACACAAGAGGAAGAATGTCAGTTCTATGAGCCATTTTGGTGGATACAGGTAATGCTAAATACTGTGTGGTTCCTTGGGCAGTAATGTGGCTCTCGAAACCCAGCTGATCCTGACTTGAGATCTGGTTGTGGCGTATACAGAAATTACTACAGCTTTTCAGGGGCCATGATAATGAAAGAGATTCAAACAGCCTTGTTTGAAAAATCTTTGAAACATATAGAGGAATTTTACACATGAATACGGTATAAAATAAAACTTGGATTTGGATAAATCTAACTTTGTCAGGTTATAGAAGTATATATATAATATACCAGGTAATAAGCCATGTTATATTACAAACATTCAATATTTTTTTTCCATTTTTTTTTAACTAAAACTGCATTGTTCATCTCGGCACTCAATGCACTTTGTTGGAATGAGTGTCAGTTCTAAGGATGTTTGTTCACACAAGATCAAACATCCTTTGTTTCTCCTAAACTACACAGAAGCCCCTTCACTCCCTCCACCAGCTCTCCTTTGCTCTGCCTTTCTGACTGTGCATGACATGTACACCCGGTTACTCCCAACAAGCTGTTGTCAAAACTGTCCCAGACAATTTGTCACTCTTTCTTCTTTTAATATTTAGCACCGTGTGTCAAAAGTAATGAAAAATAGGTATGATAGCTGAATGTGCAAATGTACAAAAACGAACTCTACAAAGATATATCATTCCAAAATACAGAAGAAAAAATATCAAAGCATGCAATAAAACTTTAGTGTACTTTTAAAGGGCTGAAAACAATTTCCTGTCCAAAAAGGTGGCTGATCTAAAACAAATAAAAGGAACATCAGCAACTGCTGGTGAAGGTTCTTGGCACAGCTGGGACCAGCATCTTCACTGCTGCATCTTCCTGATGATCTCGGCAGACACCGGCGGGTGGAAGTTGATGGTGTGGTGCCGCAGACCCTGAGCAGCCTTGTAGCTCTTTCCACAGCGGCACTTGAACGGCTTGCGGACACGGATCTGTGTTCTGTGACCATTCTTGGCATGGTACTTGATGCCATTCACATTCTGTGAAACAAGAAACATGACACTGAATATCCACCTAATTAAAATCATTTTTTCCTAACACATTACCAGTGCTCTCCAGATCACTGAAATTCGAATGACTGAATCACAGTTTTTATCATGAAATGGGCCTAACATTCTTACCTTAGTTCCCAATGACAGCTCGAGGTGGGCATATATCCTGTTCAAGGCCGAGAGCTTAGTCTAGCTGTGTCTTTGTGACTGTAGTCACCAGATCCAGGCCTTACAACACTTCAAAGCTGCTGAGATCACTTAATTTAAATTGATTTATTTGAATTGACAAAAACAAACCTACACTAATGTTCTGCTCTTTCGAAGCACCATAGAAATCTCCACAACTTCTTGAAGTTGTTGAAGGTGTCCCTGTGTACTGGAGTTTTATAAGGAGGAAACGTGCTACACACTCAGTATGAACAGACAGACTTCGGGGAGAAGAACTTAATAATAATTCCTTAAACTTATACAGCGCTTTTCTGGACACTCCCCTCAAAGCTCTTTACAGGTAATGAGGACTCCCCTCCACCACCACCAATGTGTAGGCCCACTTGGATGACATGACAGTAGCCTGAGTTCACCAGTACACTCCCCACACACCAGCTCTCAGTGGGGAGGAGAACAGTGTGATGAAGACAGTGGGGATTATTAGGAGGCCATGATTGGTAAGGGCCGATGGGAAATTTAGCTAGGATGCCGGGGTTACACCCCTACTCTTTTTGAGAAATGCCTTGGGTTTTTTGTAATGACCACAGAGAGTCAGGACCTCGGTTTTACGTTTAATCCGAAGGACAGCGCCTGTTTACAGTGTAGTGTCCCCGTCACTATACTGGGGCATTAGGACCCACACAGACCGGAGGGTGAGCGCCCCCTACTGCCCCCACTAACACCTCTTCCAGCAGCAGCCTCAGCTTTCTCAGGAGATCTCCCATCCAGGTACTGACCAGGCTCACACCTGCTGAGCTTGCAGGTGATATGACTGCTGGCATCTTGGACTTGACAAGTTAGGGGCATGCACACAAGAACACTTAGAACTGCAGTGTGCTTTACTGAGAAGTTTGAGGCTACCTGTGTAGTAGCCACCCTGTCAGAAAGCAGGAGGAGAATGTATGTACCTGTATGTGACCACAATTTGCCACACTTGACATTACTAAAACTAAGATGCTCGCTGCACTCAGATCAGGGTGGGTCAGTGCTGCTACTGCGTGAATCACGATTCATGCCCTTATCCAGCTTGCTCAGCTTTAATACGAAAATATGAAATTAATTTAGTTTGGTCATTATTAATGACCTTTATGCTCCAGAGGTTTACTGGGAAAGACGATTCGTTCCCTGATTTCACTGGCTATACTCATCTGGCTTTTCTCTTTTGCCCTCTCAGGTCAATGGATTGTGTGGATTTAAATAGCCAAGGAAATGGACTGAGAATGTGTTTGCATCGTGGTATTTAAATTAAACGCAACATACATGTTTCACTTTAGTCCCCTTGATCCATTATACCACCCAGAATATGATTCCTCCTTTTTCCTTTTTGAGAATTAAAAATAAAAAGGCTGAGCTCTAGGCTCACAGGCCTTAGCCTGGGCCACACAAACTAGTTCAAGACACAATTCCAGACACTCCACACCTGTTGCACATTAGCAGTTCGCAGACTGTTCTTTAAACTCTTTCTCAGCTGCCAGTGTCTTTGATGAGCAGGTAAATAATGTACATTTTAAGTGGAAGTCTATCTAAACTGCCTGGTCACAATTAATAAAGTGCTCCTCCAGAGCAGATAGGACATCATGAATTCCATCTAACCCAGCGAACTTCCAATACACAGGAAGACAACTAGAGACTTCAAAGCCTGGATTAAATATGAACCTTGACCCACCTGCTAATCGTACTTTATAAACCCTGTGCTTGATAGCTGTTTCTCACTGAGAAGAAGCAAGAGACCTCAGCCAAACAGAAAGCTGCCATCAGGAAAGGGCTTTTTATAATTTGTGATTGGCAGGCGAGGAGAAGTTTTAATTAAATCCAAACCTGTCTCAGAAAAACAAAAAAAACATTTTTTTTCTCTTCTTTAGCTTGTTTAGCTGCGGCAGTTCTAATGCAGATTGCAGCTCGAAGGGGAGCAGACTCCTGGCAGTCATGGCTGCAGAGTTTCCCACATCAGTGTGCCGGCCCGGCGCAGGGCCTGAGCACGCAGCCCGGACAGGGAGACCCCTCGCCGGCTGCGGAGGCTCATTCGACCGTGCCAAGTCCAAGTCAGGCTGCGACACGGCTGAAATGTTAAAACGCGCAGCGCTCCTTCAAAGATGCCCTAGTGGGAAATTTATTGAGTGATTTATTTCTTCCAGAAAAGCTAAACTTTGTCCTGGTCTTCCACATACACCCAACCAGCAAGCAATTATCATTGCCTGCTGGCCGGCCTGATCACTGTAACTGGATCTGCCAGCTGGGTCAGTCCTGTTTCTGCTCATGACTGTCACGGTATCGCAAGAGGCCCATCAGAAAGCCCCACAAGACAAACATCTGGGCTCAATTTGTGTTTGACAGTTCATGTAATGATAAGTGGGTTTTATAATTTTTAGATTGATCGGCTGTATAATTATGTCAGGCAGTGACTGAGATTTATCTTTGCCATACATACCATATATGAGTGGAAAATCTTGTAAAATTTACAAGCCTTCTGATGTGGACTGGATATGTGCATTTAAGAACATCTAAATCTAAGAGTAACCTGCAACCAATTTGGTAATCATTATTTCAACACAACACAGCCCTTACATATCTATTGAAAACTTTTTTTTAAAAAAGTGATATTGCTACTGCCACTGTTTGTGTGATTTAAAATATGTATAGCTTTAGGAAACTTGATTTTATGCTTTCTGTTCATATTAACTTGTGAAAATTGAACTAAGTACTATTTATAGTGCAGGCTTGCAAATATTTACCTCCCTCACAATTTAAAGAGACTCCTGTCATATGGTCCTCAGACCTTTGATTTATAATGTGTTCAACATGTGGTGCATCCTGGAAGACTCATGTCAGCAAATGAAAACTGACAAACAAATGCAGCTCATTCTGGAAAGAATGAGTACTCTGCAGAAGGAGATGCAGGAACTGTCAGAGCCCGATGACAAGGACCAACAGGCAAATCCCAAATTCAAGGATGAAGGCGTCCTAAATTGTCACTCAGTGCCGAAACAGAGAGAGTGAGAGAGAAGGGCGCAGTTTGTCAAAGAATGTAAAACTGAGGCCTGTACACACAAGTTCACATCACCATCACCCATCCAGGGCCAATAACAAGAGCAAGAACAAAGACTTGAACATTCAAGGCAGCAGGATGCTACCATCAAATCCAGATAGCAGTCGCACTCTTTTAACCAGTTCCAGTGACATTAAGACTACTAGCGAAAGAGAAAAGCTGGACACTATTGACTCCTTGGAGCTGAGGTGGCTATAATCCATACAATTGGCTACAATTGGGAAAGCAGCTTATACATGGAGGAATAATCCGGAGACGGCAAGCACCAGTTGACCAGGGAATTTACGGAGAAATTTAAAAACACTAAATTGGAACAGAACAGAGAAGATTCTAAAGAAAATCTGCAAAGTAGGTACAAAGTGGACTGAGTCAAAAAGAGATGGGAAAAATAAACATCAAAGAACCAGGTAATAAGCCCATTTACTTAAATGCCAGAGTCTTGGGAACATATTGTAAGAAAATGCATTTAACAGCAATGTATGTGAGAAAAAAAAGTGTGCGAAGGTACTGCCTTAGTAGGCGATGATGGTGAATTACAGAAAGATAACAGATGCTATACAATGAAGAGCATTCAGGCGCAGGCTCATGAGCTGACAGAAACAAGGGTCTCAAATTTTGTACGAGTGTGATGCATCAACAAGCATTCAAAAGGTCTTGTATTAGGAGCAATCCTATAGACCACTACATTTAAATATCAATTACAATGCAGTTATATATAATGGAAACGGGAACATACAATACATTATGTGTTAAGCTAAAAGTAGTATAAATGGGAGAATAAGGTTAAAAGTTTACATATTTAGGTTTTTCAGAATGCTTGTCCTCAGAGATTAACTGTCAAACAGAAGGCAGTAGGTGCTGAAGAAGTGGCATGCTTATGCTTTTGTATTTATAATTAGTTAATAGAAAACAGCCTTATCGGGGGTTAACGCAATTAGTGCCTCAGGGGCCCGTTTGAGGACCACTGCCCTTCCTAATTTATACTGATGATGTAGATTCTGATACAGATGATCCCAAAATAAAAAGATTAGCAAACAATGTAAAAGATGCAAAGAAAATTTAGATTGGAAGGAAAAGACTTAATAAAAAGACAAGGCAAACACCTTTAAATTTAGAGAAGTGCAGAGTTTTCTCATGTAGGTAAAAAACAAGCTATAACTCTACAAAAAGATGATACTTTTGGTATTTATGAAAATAACCTTGGTTTTTTGCTTTATACATCATTTACACTACACGTAGACAATGCGGGAAAGCAGTATGAAAGGGAAACTGAACAATACGATATATAAAGGAGCTCACATCTGAAGAAGGCTCCAGGGCCGAAACGTTGTGTTTTCTTTCTTCTTTTTTTCAGCATGGAATAAAACTATTACTTGTTCCTTTGAATACGATATATAACATCACAAGAACATAACAGGCCTTAACAAACAGGAGGAGGCCTTTACACACATCAACATTATCTGGTAGAATGATCTCATCCAGCCACTTCTTGAAAAAAGCTTTTCCAGACTCTTACAGCACGTTGTGTAAAAACGTTTTGAGTTTTACAAGCAGTTCTATGCAGTCTAAACCTGATATGTGTTTCTATTTTGACCCCGTAAGAAGTCGGTATGTGGAGACACATAGTCAACCTCATCAACAGATAAAATAAACTTGAATCAACAGCGAGACACAAACCAGAGGAAGTGTAAACTATGTGAAAGTGCATTTAAAACTAAGTATGAGAGGCACTTCTTTACTCTACATGTGGATCGTGGTACAGTAGCATGGAACAGGCTACCCAGCCATGTTTCTGAAGCTGATACCCTGGCTGTTTAAGAAACAGCTGGATAAGACCATCAGATAATTGGGCTATTAACACCCTAAATGAATGGCCAAATGCTTCATAGATGTTGTCCCATTTTTATGCAAACTGTTTGTCTGCCACCCTGCCCTGATTCCCCTCAGCAGTCTCAAGGAGACAGTCACTGTTGCGCTGCTCGCTCGGGCTCTATGCCCTCATACTGCTGGCACTTACTGCCATCTCTGTGCTGGCTGTTCGGCCCTGTGTTGCATGGATCGTTAGGCTGTCCTGTCTGACTGCTGAAGCATGTAAGACGTGCAGGAGAACCCTCATGCATTTAAGAATATAGCAGCTAGGTAGACAGAGCTGGGAGGAACGCAGGAAATAAAGAATATGCCCTGGAGTCAAGCAGAGTACAGTCAGGATGTGACAAATTACAGAGCGAATCTTCCATCCTTTTTACCCTGAGATTCTCACTGAAATGGCTGGGTGCCCTGAGACACATGCAGTTTTACCTCCCATCTCCCCCGACCCAATACTGCTGAAACACTCCAGCAAAGCTTGTGAGAAACGCCCAGGCAAACTCAGAGAGGTCTGACCAACTAATGCAGTGTACCAACACCCACAACATCTGAAACTTGAAAAATGAGAGAAACTCATATGATGCATCATTTCAGTATTATTTTTCTCTTTATCATGTTTAACTCTAAAGGGAAAAACACGATGGGTTTTATTGTCCTAGAATAGATCACGTCTCTAGATCTCTTTAAGTAACTATAAATCACTTTTTCACCGTAATATTTATTGAAAGACATTCCTTAAACAAATGAAGCACCTGTCTGGAAACCCTGAGATTTTCATTGGGTCTGTTATGAGCCAACATTTGCTGTTTTTTTTCTACTGGAGTAAATTATTTAAACTTACACCTGCCTTTTAAAGTACTTAAGTAGGACAGACTGCAAACCACATGTTTGTGGAAATAAAAAATTATATATGACATGGTTTACACTATTCTCACATCATCACTAACAGCTTATCCAATTCAGGCTCACAGCTGCCTGGAGCATATCCAAGGAAGCAGTGGGTGCAAAGCAGGGCACACCCTGGTTGGGATTCTAGCCCATCGAAGGGCACACACAGACAGACACAACACACACTAACACTAGCACCAGTCTTACCAAAAGCCAATTCATCTACTTGTATGTCTTTAGTCTGTGGAAGAAAATTTGAGCACCCAGGGGAACCCCAAGCAAACTCAGGGAGAACACACAAACCCCACACAGACAGCATGTGTGAACTGAACCCAGGGTCCCAGTGCTGTAAGGCAGCAATGCGAACAACCGCAACACCATGCAGCCCACATATTAATATGAATTATGGAATTATATATCCTCTACACAACACTATGGATTCCACATTCCACGTTTTCCTCAAATATACTTATTAAAAAAAAAAGAAACGTATCTTTAATTATCAAAAGAAACTTCTCCATCTTGCAAACAGTGCTTCTCCAACAGTGCAAAGAAACTATTTTCTAAGGAAAGGGAAAATTTGCTTGAGCAACACAAAACTGTTCAACGTTCCCAGCTGTTTAGTGTATTGTAACTACTGTGAAGACAAAGATGAAAAATAAATTAGGACCAGATAAAGACCATTATAATGAAAGCTCATGGATCAGATAGCTCTGTAACCAGGGCCACACTGTATGTGTGGTTTCAGTGTGCTCAGGCGTGCTGGCCCAAAACATCTACTGCTTTCTGTGGCAAAAACACAGCGATCACACAAAGCAAAAGACTAAACTCACCTTGTATCTCTTTTTACATCCAGGGACAGGGCAGGCAAAAGGCTTTTCATCTCCTCCATTCATACACATGGAGCTCAGGATGGACTCCGAACTAATTGCACTTTCTGTGGTCCAGGACTCGTCACTGTCCGATTCTTCATAGTCTACCTCCTCTTCGTCGTATTCACTGCCTATGAAACCAGGACAGACACATCAGAGTTGAGGCTTGTGGAGAGATAAGTGCCCCTCCCCCAAAAAAACAAACACTGGCCATATTTTTACTGGACACAGGTCTATGACAAGGTGGTCATCCTGAGAAAAGAATAAAGGCGTTTGCTCACGTTGCCCGTGTTTTGTCATTCACTTGGTGTCTCCCAAGACCAGGGGTCTTTTATTCAGAGTTCAAGCCAAGCCCATTAAATCGAAATGTCGGTGCTACTGGTATAAACCCAGGCCTTCCGCAGTCTGAAAACAATGCAAAGCTTTTGCTGTTTCTGTTTTGCCAGCAACTTGAGAAGAAAAATATTTAAAAAGCAGAAAATCAGTTTAAATTTAAAAAGCAGTTTTACATTGCCTACAGCTTTTGGGTGCTTGTGGAGAAACTGTCAATGCCATTTAAGAATTTTACATCTCAAAATAACATGGATTGTTCGTATAATTCATGTGTTCCAATCTGTTAACAACAGCCATGCTCTGACATTCAAGACAATTCATGACATATTTACAGTGCCACAATCAGTATCACTGGGCTGGGTATTATACATTTTATTTATAAATATCTGCTACGAAATAAAAGGTTAATCAATATTATGATCCAGAAAAGGTAAGTGCACTTTATACCATGTAGTGGAGTTAGTCTGTATAAATGAACCTGGACTGTGCTCCTTGGTTAATGTTGGAACAAACAGAAGCTAAACCATGTTTTCAAAACCTGTGCATGAAACTCCTCTACATTAGCAGTATAGAGAATAAAAACTTTAAAGACTGCAGACATAAAAACATAAGAAAGGTTACTTATGAGAGGAGGCCATTCCAGCCTCTAGGGTGTTTAAGTAGTTAGAAGTTAAGTGGTTTATAGTTTACATTTTTAGTAAGTGCATGAAAAATCTGGCATCTGTCAGCATTAAATGTCACCTGTTTGCTCAGTCGTGAATTTTATCAAAATCTTCTTAATTTATTTTGCTCATTCTGCAGTGTTCCCTAATCTTCCTAATTTGGTGTCTACTGCAAACTTGAGTAATTTGCCAGCTACTCCAGAATCAGATCAGTTATCTAAATGAGAAAGAGCTGTGAACCGAGTGCAGATCCCTGTGGTACTCTGGCACAGATTATTACGTTTCCATTTTTAAAGAGCACCATTTATCAGAATTTCATTTCTGTATGCATTAAAAGCATTTATTCTAAAATTCTATTTTAGAATGGGTCTCTGAATTTTTATTATGGTTTTCATTTAAATATGTACAGAACAGGCTTATTAAAATGGTTTGGTTTTTCATCAAAATTCAAAAGTCAGCACAGCAAAATGAAACGATTCTCACTTAAAAAATATCTAATCATCTCATTGGTGCTATAGGACGATGCTTTAGCTCAGCCTAGCAATCTTATGTAGCTTACAAAGACAGTGACTTCCAGCAAATTAAAAGAAAGAAACCAGTAAAGACGAGAACATCCCTAGCAGTGAGCACATCAAAGTGGAATTATCCCATTCCTCAGGGACAACGACAGAAACCACAAGGGCTGAGCCAGAGAGAAGGCCAATAGACTATAGCCCCACTGAGAGATGCAGAGAAAAAACAAAAACATCAGACGCCACTAGGAAAGCTATAAGGTTTGGATAGATATTAAGATTTTACAACAACCCAAATATTTAAACATTTACCAGCAGTTTCCTTCACACTTTGTTACAAACTCATTGCCACTGCTGCTTGCGTTATATCTCTTTCCTTTCCTGGAGATCTGGTGAATAAATGGAGGCACTGCGTACGATCAGTTCACACAGCAAAGACAGCTTTGCCCTGGCACCTCCTCCAGCTCACTGAGCTGGGGAGTGGCACGGCGAGGTCTCGGACCCCGCACACATCCCACAGGGGTCTGGAGACTCTTCAGACCTCACAACCTAGTCGTGACGTAGAGCTGCTTGATGGGATTAAAATCCGGGGAGACCACAGGCAAGGATGCTGTGACGCTGAGGTTTGCGTTTCTGAGAAAAAGTGTTCTAACAGCTCTTAGCTGGAACTATCCACGATCGTGCACGAATGAGTCGCCAGGCCAATATTCCTGGGAGAGCTGCCCCACGTGTGGGAGTCTTTGAACTATCCTGGCACTGGTCCTGCAACGTCCTGGGAGCGTTCTTTGGCATGTGGAATATTCCATGGATTTTCCACTTCTTCGTGCTTCATTGTTCATTCTGGAGAAATCTGCAGGGCTGAGTATGTCAGTGTCTTTGGGAATATTAAACACTTTAATCGGATCCCCTATAGTCTTCTCTGATCAACACTAAAATGTTTAGCTCTACTCTTCTCTGGAATTACAGTATCACGATGAGCAAATTGTACACAGTTTTCAAAATGCACTGTACAATTACCCTTCACATTTTATACTTTTCCACATTGCCTGGATGATGAAAATGATCTGCTTCACTACGTTAACTATGCAAGAACCGACACAGAAATTGATACAGATTAGGAAAGACAGTAGTCCTAACACAGAACCCTGAGGTACTCCACTAATTACACCTCCCCCAGAAATCTGAGCATTTAGTCCTTACCTGTACCAGTGCTTCCTGTCCATTAACCAGTTCATAAACCAAGTCTATGCATTACCTTGAAGACCTGCTGCCAGCAGTTTTAAACAATTAATCTTTCATGAGGTACTTTATCAAATGTCTTCTGAAAATCTTAACAGTTTCACATGCTGTTGGTATTCTCACTGCTGTAGCTTGTTCAAAAAACACTAAGAAGTTAAGAGAAACCATGCTCACCATTCATTAGAGAGCTAGTGCTGAACAGATTAGTTCTAATTATTCTTTCCTTAGCCTTCCGTCAAATAGACTTATTGGTCTGTAATTACTCTGTTTGGTTTTGTCATCTTGAGAGCCAATGAATTGCATCTCCTGTTTCCTTAAGTATAATTAACAGCTTCAGGCTCTGGAAATGTGTTTATCTTAGGTGCTTCTATTATACATACTAGTTCTGCTTCTTCTATGAAAACTTACTATGAAACTTTGCCTTTTTTTTTGAGGAATGTTGTTTGTTCCTTCCTTGGTGAATACCTGAGTGAAATATGAATTCAATATATCGGCCTGTTCCATGTCGTCATTTACAGGTTTTCCTCTTTATTTCCTGGACATTTTCTTTCATCCTTTAGTGTTTGCTACCGTAATGCTTAAGAAGTTTGATTGTTTCTTACAGCCTCCACTGCAACATTCTTTTCTTTCTTGATCTTTAAAATATACTTCATAACATATGCTTGCTTTTCATTATACACTTTTTCATTGGATATTGGCTGGAGTAGTTTCCTCTCCTTATGATCTTCTTGACTGACTCGTGTGATTTGTTTGACTATTTGAGCCACTGCTGTCGTGACTCGGATTTCAATGCTCAGCTGCCAGGACAGGTCTTGGAACAGGGGGCCCTCAGTACCACCTCAGTTTGAGCCCTCCTTACCACAAAGCGACTTGAATCAAGCAAATTAATTTCGCTCCTCCTCCAACAACTGTGGCATTGCAATACCTCAATTAAGCATTTTATCTGAGGCTCTTTGACTTTCAATATCTGTAATCAAAATGAAATGCTGGACCTCAACCTCGTAAGGAACCTCAACTGGCTGGATGTGAAGCTCAACCAAGGAAATCCAGATCCCAGCTACTCACCAGCTTACTAATACATTCCTTTAATTTAAAAGCCGTATTTCAATAACTGCATTAGGGACACCTGGAGGGCTACCTACGTTTCAATAGCTGATGAATCACATATTTTCAAAGATATTTTTGCAGCAGTGACTTGTTCGTTTACAGAGACCACAGGCAGGTAGGGAAGGCAGTGCTTTCCAAGCCCTGGATCCTGGAAAGTAGAGGATCAGGTCCTCATTCCTGAAACTGTGAATGGATGGAGGTTTTGATCAGTATAAATTACTACTGATGTTTAGGTCCAATTGGGAGTATTATGACAACTTTCTTTAAAGGTCCCTGGGCTTGTACACACATCTTCAAAGCTGCATTCCAGTATCCTCATTCAGAATTTGATTTCATTGTTGCTGTAATTAAAGGATATGTAATTTTCAAATGCATCTACCAAGAGGCACAACAATGGCAATAAATGTTGTTGGTTCCAAAACCTATGTTGCTAGATTTATTCATATTAAATACACAGAACAAAGTCAGTTTTTCAATTTCAGGATAGAAAAATATGAGGTAATTCATTGATAAATGTAAGACCACACTTGGTAACCAGTGCAAGGGCAGAAAAAACAGTGAAAGTATTTAACATTTATGCATTTCCTTTAAATGTTAAATTATTGCTCCTTGAAAAGAGAGCGTCTTCCTTGATGAGGCACCGTGAGCCGCACTCAATCAGCCTCTAAGGAATAAAGACAGACTGGGCTGTCAACGCGGCCTGCCACAGAAAACACAAGAGTACTGGTGAGGAATTGCCCATACAGAAGAACAGAAGGAGTCACTGCCAGGAAATTGCTTTTTTAATGTGAAATTAAACATGACCACAGTAAAGTAATAAATTGCTGAGATCTATGTTAGCAGATATAGTAACCCTGTTGCTCTGAATGGGTATTTCCTTTTAATAGTTTTATTTAAAAAAAGTGGAGAATAATCCATTAAGCAAGACAAGCAGAACCAATTAATACTGCAGGTATGCAGTTTGTCCCCCTCCTGCTGAGGTGTGGAGGCCCAGAAGGAGTTCACTGCACAAAGCCCTGCTGTAGCTGGAATAGGCCCTAGTGATTTACACTGGCCTGCTAAAGCACTGCTGACAGTGGGTGTGTGAGAGAGACAGAGGTGTCAGAATGTGAAAAAAGCCTTTTGTACATTAATGAAGGGCAAATACATTACCCCCATATTTTTTATGACTTCCTAATGTATATTTTTGAAACACTCACTAGGTTCTTCTATTAGATATAAAAATACAACCATCTTAAAAATAACTTTATTTCTTATTAAATTTATTTCCAACTAGATTTATTCATACTAAATACACAGAATTGAAGCAGTTTTTCAAGTTAATTCATTGATAAATGTAAGACCACACTTGGTAACCAGTGTAAGAGCAGAAAAAAACAGTTTATTTGGCCACCAAGAGCCATCAACAGTCTCTCAAGAACGTCTTTCTGCAGACAGAGGCAAAGAGAGATGAGAGAGATGCCTCAACCTACCGCGCTTCCTCAGCAGAGACTGGAAACTCCAGCAAGAGAGCAACCCCAGTGATCGCAATGCTGGCTCTGTGGACAGACGGGCCACTTCCAGAGCACGGCTCTCCCCTCTGCCCCGTGACACCACAGCTGCCCTCTTGTGGGCAGGGGTGTCTCGAGCAGACTGCAGTTCCCTGGCTGAAAGCAGTGTGACTTGATTGACTCTGGCTCCTGAGGCCAGCATGCATCAAGGCACTTCCAGGGTGAAGGGAAGGCTGGGTGGCACCTAGGACAGCTGAACCGCTACACTGCGGTTAGTCAGTGTCAGGCTGGACAGCTCCCTCTGCTTCTGGCGAGTGAACATCTCTCACCCCTGCGTCGGCTGTGCTGGGACTGAGCACAGCCGGACCTCTCTTCCCCTTCCATCTTCATCAACGACAGGATTGATCCTGGGACCCAATGAACGCCTTCCAGTTAAAGGTTTTGCAGGAGCACAGCAACAAGGCAATGACAGCAAAGAGCTGCAACCTTTCAACTCCATGGCAGAGCTCGACAGGGGCAGCTCATGTCCCCCTGCAGGGGATGTCAGGAAGTAGTTAAATATCCCCCTTGAGCCAGATTGAGACACATAGCAGCACACAAAGAACAGCGAGCAAAAACCCAGAGAGTGGGTCTTCAGCCTTGGAAAGGATAACAGCAACAGGCCAAACCATGCAGCACTGGCTTAAACATCTGTTGGCACACCAAGACTGATGTAGCCCCCATCAATAAAAAGGATGACATGACCCAACCAATAAATAAGAGACCAATATGTTATGGAAAGTTATGCAAGGTTATAGAAATCATTATAAGTAGCAAACTATACATATATCACATATATGAAAATGATTACCTAGAAAACAGTCATTGATCTTGAAAAAGTACTGCAAGTCTTGCTTAACTTACTTGAGATCTTTGAAAAAACAACAGCAATAACTGTCACAAAAGATCATACAAAAGGCTGTATTTAGATATTCAGGAGACTTTTGGAAGAGTTCCTCATAAAAGTGCAATTATCAAATTAAAGGCTGTGAAGAGAGTTAATTTCGATTGAGATGTGGTTAATAAATAGAAACAGAGGGGTTAGTTAAGGTGTGAGAGCTCAGTTTGGGGTGATGTAATTAGTGGAGTACTACAAGAATCTGTACGAGGACCACCGCTTTTCATAATCAATTATCAATATCAATTTGCCAATTTTTAGGAGAAATTAGCAAACATTGTATGAGAAGCAAGGGTAATTCAAGAAGATACAGAAAAAATGTATATGCAAGCAATCTTAGGGTTTTGGATGCTGGTAGTCAAATGATTAATCTAAATACAAAATTGAAAACATTGACCTTGAAGGAGCTACTTATGAAAAAGACTGATGCATTTATGTTGACACATCATTCACTTCTTAACAAAGTGGGAAAGCAATTAAAAAGGCAAACAAAATGCTAGAGTATATAGTTAAAAGTGCAGAATTTCAATTACAAAAGTTACATTAAAATTGTATAACGCACTAGTAAGGTCTCAGAATGTTTGGTACAATTTTGGTCACCATATTGCTGCTCTAAAATCAGTTTAGATAAGACCAATGTGTGGTTTAAAGGAGCTTCCTGCATAGGCAGGCAGAAGGAACGGGACCTTTATTGTCTTTAACAGCGAAGACAACGAGGACACCTAATACAAGGAATCAAAATCCTCAGAACATTAACATAGTCTGGATTTTGTCAGAATCAACGATGGAATCAAAATCAGGGGACACACGTAGAAACTACATGGGAGTTTAAAACTGAGAACAAGAGTGACTTCTTTACACAATGGGATGTGGGAGTATGGAACAGGGCTATGTTATTGAAGCTTTGGGTAAAGCTGTCAGTCCCTTGAGATCTGGACTCAAGGGTCCTGTGCGTATGTGTGGGGAGTGATGCCTGCTGCCGGCACTGCTGTGTTCTGACCACGCAAGACACACCTGCCCCTTGTGGACACACTGGCTCACTGCTCCTTCTTAGGCCAACACTAGTTACACCCGAAGAACCTACAGCAGTCGTAATTGCTACAAAACACAATGTGCTTTAAAATCTTAAATCTTTAAGTGGGCTCAGCACATATTTGAGAGAGGAGGGGGTTTGCAATTCCTACTCCCCTGCAAAGCAGGAAATTTTCCACCTTAAGTCACAGGATACTAATTGAACCCTGGCACATGTTTAAAGCCCATTTTAACAAAGTTCAAGCAAGAATTAAAAACATTTGTGCTGCAAAAAATGAACATCTGCTGTGCACTTAAAAACCTGGAAATCTCAAGGACTTGAGCAGCTCTGTGCTCCCAGGCCCTCCTTACACCCTGGGCTTGCCAGGATAAGCAGCTTAGGGCTAATGGATGAGTGCGTATAAAGAAGCTGACTGTAATTAGCATGAACATGAGAACAGTTCTGAACATACTTTCGATGTGAAGTTCTGCATCGAATCCCTGAGAAAGGCCTTTATACCATTTAACACGAACAAAAAAACAGACATGCTTTACTCCAGTCAAATTTCTTAAACAGAAAGTAACACCCTGAAAAGAAACTCCATATAATAAAAGTACAGCTACTATATAAGCATGTTATATATTTTTTGTTTTATGATTCACACATTGTACTGTATGTGCTGAAACCAAACACTTTTCACTGTTAAGGAAAGCATTCATGGTGCACATGCAAAGTCTAGGCCCAGAATCCATTATTTTTAACATGTTTACCATCCATTCCTAAGAAATCCGTTCAAAATGTACATACAGCCATGATTATCCAGTTAGGACTATGATCAAATGCTAGGTTTGAACCAGGAAGCTGATGGCAAACCAGCTTCCTGAAGCTGAAGGCGATTGCAACCAATTAGCATCCGAATCCCAAAAGCAAAAGGCCAAAGACAGAGTCGAAAAAGAGAATGAGGTCACGAAGCCAAAAGAGTCAGGTCGAGTGAATCTAACTCCAAGACGGGAAGCGAGACGAAGTCAAAGCAGGAGGAAACGAGGTCGTGTAGCTGAACGTCAGGTCGGGTGTTGAAGCGCGCACCAGAGATAGCTGAAGGGTAATTCTCACTGGTGAGTGGGGATTGAGTGGAGTGAGAGGGTGTAAGTAGGAAAGAGCGTGTGGAATGACGATTGGTTAATTAATGTGGGCGCTGGTGACAACAGCTGGAACAGCTTCTAGGAGACACAGGCTCCTTGCAGTGCTAATGTCGGCCACCTGTGATGTTTCATGTCCTCTTACAATACCAAGTGAAGCTGTGGGGACCAACATGTAGAATGTGGGAGACAGAGGAGTGCACATTGTTTCATGAATGTTTCAACCTTGGCTGATTCTATCATTTTGTTGAACCTCAACATGACAAGACAACATTTTTTCCAGCCCCAGCAATGTTTTGGGACAGAATGTAACTGCATTTCAAGGTCAATCTGGAAAAGTGCATTAGACTACCAGAAGGTCTTTTCTTTCATTTTTTGCTTGTTATGTTTTTGCTTCTTCCTTTTAGAGGAAGACCCAAAGCCAAAGAACAAGTCTTCACAAAGCCCTGACGCACAAGCGTCACATTACATGGTTGTCCAAGGAAACTGGATTTTCTGGGAGGCATGCAAACGTCTAAGGAAAAGTGAATGGAACCTATTCAATGGTCAGACTGACTTACCATTTCAGAGCTGCCAGAAAGACTGACCAATGAGATCCACCAGAATTACACAGGTATGTTAAGTACTGTATGCTGTTCAACATGTGATCACAGCTGACACCAAACTGAAGAGCTGAGATTTTAGGACAGTTCCCATGTCCTGTTGTTGCCTTTATAGTTGCAAAATACCAGAGCTGTTAGGAAGTGAAGCTTAGGAATAGAACTATGTGGGAAAGAATTCACTTCAGGAAGAGGTCCTGAGGTTAATATCCACCCCTGAGTTAATAACCACAAGAAATACACCAGAAACACTAATTTGGAGAGAAAGAACAACAAATCTCACAGGCAGGCTAAATATGGCAATCTTTAGAAAACAGATTCACACAAATTAACCAAACGGAACACAAGGCTGTGATAGCCTTCAAGAATTCAAGTTTGGATTTTCTTTTGCTTGATTTGGGAAACCAGCTTCTTAAAACATTTGGCAGCCAAACGGTCCCAGAAAACATTTTTGAGATCCGGGACCAATGGAAGTCTCAACTCTCCCCCATTTCTTGAACTAATTGATTTTTTTAACTGCTTTAACTGCAAAGTGTGGGGATCTCTTCATGTGGGTACTTTTTACAGGGCCCCTAGTGACACATTTATGACTCACAAAATTACAAACTCTCCTCAACAGGATTAAGAAATATGTATGAAGTCTTATGTGATCTGGCCTATTCTTTATTTAATACATTTTACATAAAATTGTCAGGATTGTAATTGGGACCTCCCAGTGATTGCTACCTTTGTGCTCCACAGGCTGACTAACCAACATACGATTCCTGTTCAAACCTGCCTAGCCAGCTCCAGCTGCTTTCCTGAGCTCAGACCTCCACTCGCCCCTTATCGCTTAACCTCCTGCCAGGGCACCACAAGAACCCACAATAAAAACTAAAAGGTCACAGAATACATATCTATTAACTATCTATTAATTCTAATTTTCAGCTTGCAGTTCTATCTTCAATTTATGCTGATGTTTGTCGCATCAATTTATGTTAATATCAGCCATTCTTACATAATGGGCTTCAATTGTTTCCAATTAAAAACATTGTCTGATACAGCCTCTGCGCACTCTATATATAGCTTTTAACAGTGCCCTGCACGGCTTGATTCTACCAATAAAATACCCAATAATCTGTTTGATGATAAAGGCATAAAACATGCTCAATGTTTAGTGGAGTGCAAGAAGCAAAACATAAAAAGTGGAGAGTGATATACAATTGCTTGTTCCTTCCCCAATGGAAAATTCATTCATTCTTATGATTGTTCAGTGGTTGAAATAACTGGGTTTACAAGCCAAGTAAATTGGGGAGAAAGGTGCATTCAATTTAATATCACACAGGCACAATTTATGGCCCCCTTTGCTTATTCTTTATAGCTATAAAACTCCCTTGTACTTCCAGTTAAGTAACACTTTAAAGTGTAACATTAAACTCACCAGCAATAAGCTTTTTAGTCTCCTGCCACAGCAATTAGCGAAATAATTGTATTTGCAAGAGACATTAAATTAACAATTAGAAAACAATCTGCTCCAGTTTCTCAGGAGCAGAAGTCCTAGAATAGTGCAGCCTACTGGGTAAGAAACTCTGGGCTTTTTGTAGCTCATAGCAACATCCTATTGCATGTCTCACACGGATAGGAAGGAAAAACACACCGTGGTAAAACTGGGAGGCACTGTGGCAAGACATTCAGCACTGCTGCCTAACAGCTGTTGGCCTGGGGTTCCATTGCAGCCTGGGATGCCTTCTGTGTGGAGCTTGCACGTTCTCCCTGTTAGTAGGGAGTCTTCCCAAGCGCTTCAGCTCCCTCCTCATTGGTGAGGTTAACTGTCCGGCGTGTGTGAGTGAGTGAGTGGGGTGCGGGTGCCCCGAGACAGACAGGGGTCTGGGCCAGGGTGTCCCCCCTCCTGGGATGTTTCTGTGGCCCCCGCCAGGAAGCAGCACTTTCTGTTAATGGATGTAGGAATAGATCCTAACAATAGAGCATTTGATTTTTATCCTGCATAAATACTTAGATTATGTTTTATTGTTCCACACTAGCTTTGAGGTCACATATCTAACTTTGTTTTATATCTACATAATTATATACAAAGCACAGACCACAACAATGAATTCCTGTGAAATTCTAGCCTGCCAGCAGTTCAGCAGCTGCACATCAGAGTCAAACGCTTGTCTTTTTTCTGAACTCCTTGCAGGCAGGTTATATCACGGGGTATGTCACTTCCAAGGTGTGTGATTTATGAATGACTTCATCTTAGCTCTAGGGTAGAAAAAAATAAATTAAAATAAAATCATGGATTAAAAAAGAAAATACATATATTTCTCTCCCGTGGCTAGAGAAGCAGGCAGTGAGTTATCCTACTCCGCACAAGACAGAGCACTCACATATATGGAGCTGAACTGTATTATAAAAATAGCCAGCCAGGACTCAGTAGTTAGTGGAGCTGAAGTTTGCATAGCAGTGGAAAGGCCAGAGGTGAATATGCATCTTACATTGCATATTCAGGCCTTTCACGAGCGGATCTCAGGAAAATGCAGAGCCCTCACAGGACGAGTCCGTATCTTTCTCACACACTCACAGTGAGGCTGAGTATAAATCACCAGCTCAAATCTATGACCTGAGGGAGTTACGGCTGTGGCAACAGTGTTACATGTTACTGGAAGTGAGCACAAAATCTAGCAGCAGCAGTTTGCACACAGAGCCCTCTTATGATCGCTCACATTCTGAAGAGAGGTGATAAGGTGTAGGACTGTGTCATAAAATAGCACTGCTGCTCCCACATACTGTATACAGGGCCTTCATCACATGTACAAGGCCCCTGTGATGCCCCAATAATTATGTTAAATTACTGTGATGTACACACATTGTTCTAACCTGTTATTTTTTATCACAAGAAACTTAAAATAGGAGGATTGCATAAGTATTCACACCTTTTACTATGGGAAACCTTAATTAATTCAGGTGAACACGATTTGAGAGGCCTCTGTCTGTCTACAATAATGTTATAATAACAGTTTATATGATTTAAGAATATACACAGTACAATTGTCTCTATAAGATCCCTCACTCTCGGAGAGAATTTCACCATGATGACCAAGCAGCTTTCAAAACAATTAAATTATAAAATTGTAGAAAAGCACAGATCTGGGTATGTGTAGAATTAATCTCATAGACTTGAATATCCCTGGAGTACAGAGAAGGCAAGCATCAAGAGGTGGAGGGCCGTTTGTATCGCAAAGATGCTGCCTAGATCAGGCTGTCCCTCAAAGATGAGCATTGGGGGAAACAGGAGACTGGCTCGGAATGCCATCATGAAGCCAACAATGTCATTGAAAGAGCTACGGACTTCAGTAACTGCGATGGGAGAGTTTAGGAGCCGACAATATCCCAGTAACACCATAAAGCTAGCCAGTATGGCAGGGTGGTGAGAAGAATGCCATTACTGAAAATAATCAGAAATCCCACATATAAGGGATACTACAAACTCGTGGAAAGGGATTTTGTGGTCAGACTAGATAAAATTGGAACTTGTGTAAAGCGCTGTCTGACACAATACAATCCATACTGTCAGGCACAGTGGTGGCATCACTATGTTATGGGGCTGGGTTTCACTGCGGGTCCTGGGAGGCTGAGGGGAAAATGGATGGATCAAACGACAAACAACTAACTAACTTATAGAAGACCTGGTTCAGCTTCAAAAACTGGAATAAACATTTTAATTTCAGAAGGACACTGTCAGAAGGCCAAAACTAGACTGGAGTGTCTTAATAAGACTCGAATCCAACAGAAAATCTTTGGCAGGATTTGAAAACTGCTGTCCAGCAATGACCCCAAACCAACTAGACAGAGCTTCAGCCAATATTTACAAGTACTGAATACTTATGCACCCATCAAATTTTAGGTTTGGAGTTTTCTTTGCTGACATTTAACATCTTTCCCTGTAAAACTGTTTAGTTTGAGAGTTTAAGCTTTATTAAAAATATCCCCTTTAAAGACCTGTATCCATCATTTGTAATTCAATTAAATGAAACATCATACTTTTGCAAGGCTCTGTACCCTGGACTCTTTTTTTTACACCAACACTTGCGTCTGCGGATGAACCAAACTGCTGGAGTTATGAGAAAACTATTACAACAGGTTAAAAAGTCTTAAAGACAAGGGAAAGAAATGTTTCACAAAACAAAGTGTAAATGAAGAGTCCAGGAGTAAACCATGACTGGAATTTCCCCGCAAGGGGAACAGAGCCGAATCAATGGGTCCGGTGCGCTGCTGCTGCCCTCGGCTCGGCCCGGCCCGGCCCGGCTCACCTGTGGGGGTACTGCTGCGGAAGGAGGAGGAGGGGGTGATGGGGGGCGTGACGGGAGGGGTCAGGCTGCCGCTGCTGTGCCGGGGGGGAGTGGACACGCTTCCACGGGACACGCCACTGGAGAGAGTCAGAGCCAGCTTGGGCTGAATCTTCTTCTTGAGGGATTCCTGCTCCCGGCGTGCAGCATCGGTCATGAACCTGCAGGACAACAAACACCGAGATCCTCAAGCCATGGACACTACTCGCTTCATTTCTTCACTTCCTGAAGTTTTCTTTCAAAGGCCAAATCTGCCAAATTAATTTCCTTACAAAAAACTGCACTATTTGTGCAGTTGTACGAAGATGCTATATTATATTTTCTTTATGCAAAACAGTTTTGAAAAAAGATTTCATGATTACAGGCCAATCTTCTGTTTTCCGTATTGCTTCTCAATTATAAACTGAAATATGCTAAATTAAAACTGAGAGCCTATTTACTGTTCCGTTTTAGAGTCCAGTGCATTATATCCTGCCTTCCCAAATAGTATCCCAAAGTACCTGGACGGAAGATTTCAGAAAATAGCTAATTCTCCACTTCCCTCTAAACTAATGTAAAGAAAAAAACAAACTTTGATCCTAACAAAAATGCATCCAAATAAATAAGAGGGACAAGCTCTGCCTAGTTCAGTTGGGGAGCTGCGTCAGCAGGTGTAGGCTGCAAAGGAACAAGTAATGGGTTTATTCCCTGCTGAAAGAGAAGAAAGAAAACACAACATTTTGGCCGTGGAGCCTTCTTCAGGTGTCTTCTCTTTTCAGCAATTGAAATACATACCAGTTTTTTTCCCTTTAGAACCGTCTGAAGTCCCAACACCTGATAGGGTCAACAAAGAATAACCCAGTGATGGAGATGAAAATGGGCCGTAGATCTAGAACTCCCTTTCCCCTGCTCTGGCCCTTCCTGAACCCATCAATATAGACATGTTTAAGACATATCTACAGACAAAAAAAACTCATCACTTCTCAAAAGTTTTAATAAAAAAAACCCTTCAAATTCAAAAAGTCAAGTCAAATTAACTAAATCAACTCATCAGAATCAACAGCAAAACATGACCTAGAGGACACAAGTGAAAAATAAGCAGACATAATTTTAAAACTGTGAACAAGAGGCACATCTACACAACAGGAGGAACAGCTGGATGAGACCCTCCAGTCAATTAGCTCCTAAAATCCAGACAGGTTAGATGGGACAAACGGCCTAATCATGTTTGAAACCTTTGTTCATATGAGCCAACAAGAATGTTGCAAATCTGAATTACCTGCCCATGTTTATTGGATTAATCTACCCTATTTAAGATTAAACAGATTTATGCCTTTCCCCTAAGTACCTGCACTAAGTGTTTAACAATAAACAATGGAGAGCCTAAGATTATACTGAACTGTGTATAATATTTCTGCCCTCTAGCAACTTAAGAGACCTGCTTCTGTTCTGTTGACTTGCATACTTGTGGACTTGCCTTGCACTGGGTCTTCGATAGCAATGCAACAAATAGCAAGACCCCCAAAAACTTCTTTCTATACATCTGGAACATCCCACGAAAGAAGTACAGACCCTTAGGTTATTAGTGCGGGGCTGATTTACACACATTAGGTCAATCTATTCATTGGTTTCTTTATAAAATCTAACATTCATTTCATAGTATGGCGAAGCACCGCCTATACTGTCATCTGGAATGTTTGAAGTCTGGCTTACCACAGAGAATTGAAAAGAGACAGATGTTGGAATAAAGCATTAGACAAGACATGACATAATTAACAGTTTTCTTTGGAAACAGACAATCTAATAACAATTTTGGGCTGCTGTTTCCTTTTTGGTTGTTCAGAAGATCCCATTTAAATGTCAGTGTGGCAAAGAAATGTAGTACAGTGCCTCACGCTGTGTGCCCACAACAATACATACAAATCAGACTACACCCTTTAAAACAGCGGTCAGCACTATACAAAGTGCTCGGTATCAGATGCAATACAGATCAAAATAGAACAGCTCCCTGATTCATTGGTTGTCCTGGCTACTTACAAGGAAATATTTCTATAATGGCTGCTCTCCTTGGAGAAGTTATGTCTCTTAATGTAGACTTTAAGATAAATACTGCTTATAAGCACTGTGGCACAAAAGGATAAATTCTCAGGTGATGAGGAACAACTTTACTGGTAGGAGAATAAACACCTTTCTAGTATTTCACATTGCAAAGAGATATTGACTCTAGAATGATGACCAGATAATAATCTCTAATCAGAAGTCTCTAAAGAAAAATAGATCATACAGTACACATTACAGTACTCTTTTGTGAATTAAAATGTTACTGTATATTCAGCTATGATGAAACACAGTTGCCAGTTGCCACACTCAAACAAGATGAGAAAATGCAAGTTTTTAGACGTGCATTACATGATACTGTGTTACAAAGACAGACAGATCATCTTTTAACAACATTCTAACAAGCAACAATAGTTATGGATACTCACAAAACACAGAATATGGTGTATTTAGATTTTAGAAGGCTTCATAAAAGATTAAAGTGTCAAATTATAGGCCTTCAGAGAAAGATGATGTTTAGATTGGGATTTGGTTATTAGGTAGAAAACAGAAAGTACAGATAAGCTGTACAATAAGGGCTCAGACTAGAATAGGAGAATTAGAAACCACTTTAGATGCAAAAAATGAAACAGAAAAAGATTAAGATAAAAATTAGACTGGGAAAACACCTTGTAGAAGATGTTCAATATATAAAAGTACAGAATGTTGCATGCAGGAAACACAAAGATAAACTATAAATACAAAATGGACAATATGTGGATCAAACTATAAAGGCAAATAACAGTTAAAAACACAGAATGTAAATAAAGAGATGTTACATTATATTTGTATAAAGCATTACTAAGGTCTCATTTACAATATTGTATCCAGTTTTGGTCAACACAGAAGGCTTTCCTCAGAATGAACAGTGAAGCATGAACCGGCGGACGCAAGTGTGAACCATGAGGAAGTGCTTTTAAACCCTAAAACCTTCCAACTGAGAGAAGCCTTCCAGCCCCTCTAGTCCCGTGGGATAGTAGCTAACTGATCCAGGGATCACGCAGCCATTTCATGAAAGAAGTCAGGATATCAGCTTCAAAAACATTTACCTCAAGGGTGGTGAGAGTGTGGAACAAGCTCCTCAGCCATGTTACTGAAGCTGCTACCCTGGCTGGATGATACTTGAATCGACCTGCTAGCTACTAACTACCAAACGGGCCAGATGGGCCAACTGAATTCTACATAATCACCGCTTGTGTGGATTAAAAACATCCCACGCCTAATTATCAGCAATTATCAGCTCATTCATATCAACATCGGACTCAAAGAATCTACACTTACAGACAGAAATTAAGACACTTGAGCTTTTATTTTCTTTAGCATTAAATAACACTAAGATTGGAAGGAGCACAGAAAGTATGCTGTCCTCAGGGTTGTTCAGGGAACACTAGCACAGCCCTTTTGTATGCTGGACTACAATAAAGTTTTATGGTCACAAGTGCTGTAGTTGTTTTTTTAAAAAGCTTACAAAAATCCAAAAAACAACAGGAGGTTTGCTGCAGTCAAATAAAACAAGCTTCTTACTTGTGGTACTTTCTTAAAAGCAAGATTTGTTATACTATAACCACATAAGTACTACAGTTTAAAACTTGAAAGTCTATGAAACATCCATCCTTGGGTATGAAATCAACCAGCTCAACTTCTCTGTAGTACATGGTCAACATACCCATCATGTAACATCATTGATTACATTTATACTCAACAGCTAAGTGATACTCTCATTAAGGACACCGCAGGAAAGCAGGGCCCACCAATTAGTCAGTGTACAGTAAGGCAATTGTCCTGTTGAACATAAAGTGAAACCCTGCTATGATGAAAACAGATTGGCATCTGCAAGAAGCAGAGTACATTGCCTGCAAGGCAGAGTGCAGCAGGAAGTTCCTTTCTCAGTGTTTGATCCGTTTTAGTGCTGTTACAGCACAGTTTTTCATTAAAAACCGAAAGCACATGGCTGAGCTGAATAATGTGTAGATCAATGTCAGAAATGAATGTAACAAAAAGTTTATTTTCATTCAGTGTAGTTACCAATTTTTGTGTCTGTTAACACATATTTAGCCCTTTAAACATTTATGTATATTTTAAATAGAAAAATCACTGATAAGAAATCACTGTTAAACCACAGGAAGACCACTGTGGCTAAAAAACATTTACTGCTTTGCTTGGATGAAAACTATTCATCCTGCGGAGGGATGGTGCATCTCCCAATGGGTAGATATTATGATAAGTAAGCATGCAATGATTCCAGTAGTCCCTGAATGATGCAATGCCCTGAAAAATACAGCTGCCCAGCCTTTGCAGGTTTATGTAAGACAGCATTGCAGGGAACAATAACAGCTTCCCTTCCCCCACACACAGGCCAGCCTCTCTGCCTCACCAATTACAAAACATGGTGCAACACTGCCCTCTGCAGGCCTGTTGGACGCACTGCACACTCTTTACCCACCGACTTTAGGAGGAAAAGGTAAAAAAACATCTGACGAGAATAATCTGAATTTTTTCTAGTCACTGTTCAAAAACATAAGGTCATTCTTGTAAACGCCAAAGAATTCCTCACAACAGGATGAGTTTAAGTGTAGTTCTCCACATCAATACTCATGCACGCAGTATGTTCTCATTATTAATTGGCCTACAGCTCTTCCATCCTCCTCCTGGCTGCAGTTCATTAACTGTGTCCCCTTCAGCACCCCTGGTGTGAGCAGCTTTCAGAGCTCTGTCAGTCAGAGCATGAGAACGCAGGGTTGTGTCAGCAGGCAGCTGGCTGCACTGCTGCAGTGTCAGCTGTCTGCATTCTCTCCGCTGTTTTCTTCAAATAATGGCACAGCTCATAACTGCAGTGCCATCATACAGGGGCATAGTCAACAGAAATTAAATGATGGTCTGAGGCCAGATACCTCTAATCATGTTATTCAAGCTGTATTCACCTTCAGCTCAAGTGCACATGCACAACTGATTCTGAGCACAGACTGGCAGAGATGCACAGAATGGCCTCCATTATTCTCCCTGGATAGCAACTGCCAATTGCATCTATTACAGTATGTTATTTGGCAATGTCGGATGTTGGTGTTTGTAAAGGTCCAATGAGGATACTAACTTTTCTATAATAACGTGGAACACTACTGCTGAGAACAACAAACTTCTGAGTCTGACAGTAATCATACTAAACTCCATCATGTTACCTACAAACCTCAGCAAACTTTTCACAGTTTCTCCTATAAGCAGGGTCTCTGCCGTGGGAAGCAGTAATGGGATTCAGCCAGAAAAACCACCCCTTTGTGTCCGGGCCCCGTGCACAGGCTGGAGGTGTTTCAGTCCCCTGCCCCTGACACAGCACTGCCACTATGTCCTGCAGGCTTCATGTTTCTGCAGTCCTGTCAGGATCAATTCCCAAGACACATTCCCTGTCTCTTTCACTAAGCCACGTGTTTGCCCGTCTTTCATGCACACAAACAAATTCAAGAGAATCGTGTTGCAGAGATACGGTAAAGACACTAAATGCACATAATGGCAACAGCTATGGAGGCCTGAAGATAGGTGCAGGGGGGCATGGCCGCTGCAGGACTCTGTGGGCAAGCAGCACCCAGAGGAGGGACAGGACAAACCCGCCCGGCTGATGGGGTCTTGACCATGTGCAGGGAGCTGTCTCTCCCCCAGAGTCGCAGTCCACAGCTGAGGCGCAGGGATACACAGGGATGGGCGTCCTCACCTGCTGTCCAGGTGTTGGGTCACTCAGGTTTATGTTTTGCCATGTTTTACTGCTGAGACCCCACTGAAACTGTGAGATTCAGAGTAATGTTATAGTCCATCCAGATATGTTTAGAGCAGTATAAACCATATAAAATGCATTCCTCTATAGAGAAATTAATTAGTTTAAAAGGAATGCTGTTAGCAATCAATCCTAAAAATTGTTTGGCTATTATGGGGGTATTTATTTCTGCATAAACAAGTCTTTGTTTACTAAGTCATGAAATTTGAAATGTTATAACAGCTTGACAGGCAAACAACAATGTAATGATGTAAGCCTGAGCTGATGGTTCCTAGAATTTTGTTAATAATTACCGAAGACGGCTCCCTCCTCAGGCACGTTATCCAATCGAATTTTTGGCTGGCTACAGTGGTCAGAATGTTTCTCAATTACAATACAGTGGGGTTAGGGTTTAACATTTGTAAATTCATTGATTTGCAATTCGGTCTGGCCCATGACGTCTTAAATGGAAGAAGAGCAGAGCGGGATGAAACCGAGCCCACTAGGCTTGCGAGACGAGTTACTGTGAGTAAGTGAACCTCTGCCTTCTGCCCAAGTACCCACTACCCAGCACGCACATCTCGGCATGGTTCTGTTTTTATATTGTATCGAACACTCCCTGTTCTGTGCTGGCAGTGTGGAGAATGACAGACTGGAGACGACTTTACATTTTGACTACAGGGCTGTGTGTGAATCACAGGCAGAGAGAGAAAGTGCAGGCATCCGCTGAACAGAGGAGGGATTCATGTTTTTTTGTTTTAGCTAATTACTAGTTTTTGATTACGGCTGTTTTGATTAATATTATTTTGATTTCTTAAATCCAATACATTAGTATTGAAATGACCGAATAAGGGAGGGCTACTTATGTCCGTTAACACTCAAATATATATACAGTAGTGCATTATGCAATGGTATGGGGTGGACTTGGGAAAAACACTCATGAATGTTCCCTACACCGAACCCTGGTAAATGTCGAGACCATGCTGTACCTTGAACCGACCACTTGTCATTTGTCATAAAATACTTCAAATGACAGGTGCCAACGTTCGGTGCTTCAAGCTAAACATATACACCAAAGTGACCTTCACACCATGAACAAAATGCAATATAAAATTCTCACTTTGTGAATGTTCACTGCACCAACGCCACAAGAGTAAAATTTGCTCTTGATCCTGAAAATGTAACACACACACAATATTAACTTAAATGCCTTCTCTCCTGGAACACTTCTGAGTGTGACAGCATGCAGTTTGCAACAGCTGTGAGGAAGCAGAACAATCTGCTCTTGACACAGGTGGTCTCTGAGAATCCGCCACGATGCTGTGCCCGAGGACGGCTCGCACATTCCTGCACCGGAGTTTGGTTCACATCCCACATCTTGTCCCCATCAGGAGAGGGCTCTCACAGAGATATACGCACCGTTCAGGATACCTGCTGAGCTCTGGCAATGCAGGCAGTCTCTGCTCCATAATGGGTAGTGTCTGGAGTGGAGACATTTTTTTTCTCCTTTTTTTAACAACAGAAGTTGAACGCAAACCATTCCAAAATACCCCCCACAGTGAGCTGGCACTCGGAAGATAAGGCCAGGAAATTGGATGCAAGATTTGCGAGTCTCGTATCTGGGGAGGCAATTGCAAGAGCTGCCAATATGACATTTGCCTTTTCCCCCCTTCCATTTCAACCACTTAAAAGTTTTATTCCATTTAATTAGCCATATGGCAGTTTAAAGCATGGTGTGCTAACATTGTCATTAATTCCACATGTACGGTTTAATTTGGACTTTTTCTTTGTCTCCACTGCCATGTCTCTCAGTGTGTGAGCATGATTAGTATATTTAGTCTGGCCCATTCAATTTTTAGTTGATTGCTAAGACAATAGAAAGCCATAAACCAGAAACTTGACCATTTCTATTATTTTTGGTTACATCTGCCTACAACCATCACGTCGGATAAAAAAACCTTTATTGCTAAATAACTTTTAGAAAAATAATATATTATAAATATAATATTATATAAAACTAATATTTTCACAGAAATCCCTGTATATCAATTTTTCTACTAGATTAAAATTCATATGTTCAACACGTGAGCCTAACAGAGCATCTTCCCACTGTGACCCTGGCTGAAAATAAACTCAAGCTGGAGCTGTGCTCCTTCACACTTCCCAGCCCCTCCTGTATGAGGCGAGACCACAGCCTGCATAAGAAAAGCCCTGTCCTCGTGTGAGCTGCAAGACCACTGGAAGAGTCCCACCCGCTCCAAACCACCCTGTGCCTCAAGTACACTTTTCTTAAGGCAGAATGCCCACATAACCAAGTTACATCACTCCTGATTTAACATTCACTGGTTTCATATCTCAGGTATGTCTGCTGTTGTACAGGCTAACATGAAAGTCTTTTTGAAAAGGAACAAGTCAAGGTTTATTCCATGCTGAAAAGGGAAGAAAAGAAACATTTTGGCTGTGGAGCCTTCTTCAGCCTTCTTAAGACTGTTAATGGAGAAACCTTCAGACTTCAAAAGAACTACATTGCTAAAGATCATTTTAAGACTTTCAGCACAATTAACTGATCTGATAATCAACAGACAGCATGTCATGCCAAACTTTAGACAAAGAACATAAGAAGCATAACCCAAGTACCTTATAATGGTTTTCTTAAAGAAATAGGCTTTCTGATAGTGTCCCCACTGTCTAAAATCTGGGCTTCCAAGCTATAATGGTTACTCAAGCTGTTCACAGCTTTGGTGCTAACAATGGAACAGGCTTTCTCCAGTTACACTGAGATTTCACCCATCTAATACAAGGCCATGTGGCTGCTAGTAGCTAACTGATCTCAATATAGTTGGGCAGCTTGTTCCAGACTCCCACAATCCTTTACATAAAGAGGCAGTTCCTCCTGTTTTCAGTTTCACTATAGAGCACTTCTCTATAGTTTACACTGATTCACTGTTGATTGTGAAGTCCCAAATATTCTAAATGTACTCTTACTAGTGCATTGCACAATCTTAGCATAATATGTTAAAAGGCTTCAAGCAGGCCATGCATACAGTACCATAAATGATAAGATACTAAGCACATCATTACATAGCATTATCTGTAGTATTTCTACTTTGTGGTGTTTAACTTCATACCTTCCTTTAAAATGCAATCAGCAGTCATTGAATCATCCCTGATAACAAATAATGGGATGTTTTTATTATAATTAGCTATAGTTATTTAAAACATCATATTTGTGATTACTGCATTCTTTTCATATTCATAAAAAGTTGTCAAGACATCTAATTGAATAACCAGTGAAAATAAAAGTACATCTATCTTGATCCACATTTGAATGTACAAAATATTAAATTTATTCATATTTGCTACAGTGAAGTGTATATTTTAATACATGAAGCCAATGTCACTCCAGTGAAGGTGTTTCCCTTCTGATCTTGCTGACTTGGTTGTGATGGTTATTGCTAAGCAGTGCTTCAGCTGTTGCAAAAACAACAAGGAACTTGCTTTCTTTCTCTGGCTGTAAGATCTGAAGTGAAAGAAACAACTGAAAAAGGTGAGTCAAATGACATTTAGATCGCCCAGCCTATTTGTGCCTATATGTTCAAGCCAATTTTATCTTGTTAACTACTGTACTATGTTAAATGGGGAAATTTTAAAAAAGTGTTCTCATTTTGACAATTCCATATTATCAAGTTACAGTGAGCAATACTGGGTGATTTTCTACACCTAGTAAAAGTGTCATAAGCCTTTCATATAAAATGGTATTTAAATTTTCATTATGCTAAATGTATTACATTCATTACAGTTTTAAGCAACTAATTCCCATCACGAACCAAGGGATGGGTATGCTACTAATGTTGGTAAACTGCAGCACTGAAGAGTGACCTACACAAGCTAATAAGACTAACACTCAGTAGTTGTGATGCTGTATCTGGAAAGCAGCTCATCTTGTTTTGTTAGCAGTTTTGTTTTTATCTGGGAAACAGAATTAGCAAAAGGCAAGGTTAAAGAGTCACTGTGTGACAAAAAAAATAAAACAGAAATTATCAGCACTATAAAAATAGCAATAAATGTACTTCTACAATTATTGCTGTTGCTCTTTGACAACAGCTCTCTTCTATAAATCAGTTGTCAGATTCCAAAGTTTAATTTTCAAACAATACCTTTAAAATGCTGTAATGTATTCTCTACTGGTTCCCTTTCTATTTTATCCCATTTTATTTCTTTCTAAGTACTGTCTCATTTATTCATAATGCATTTCCCCAGAATTGTAACTCTGCACTTCTTCTAACATATCTTCTATGGACACATTTCTCATTGCATTTTATTTATTTGGGAAGACTAGATCAATACAGACATTCCTTCTAGTAGGTTCCCTGAACAACTCTACAGCTACAGCAATATCTACCATTTCGGCTTCATCTACTGAAGCCCCAAAGGATTGCAAAGCACTTTTCAGTGCAGCCCCACCTAGGCATTCATTCCAAGTCAGCAGCCCACCTAAGATCACTTCATTAGCCATATACAATTTCTTGCATTAAGAATTTGTTTTTTCGCATACTCCAGCTTGCTCTCCATGAGACACTCAGGCACACAGACTGGGAGAGAGATGCTTGGGGTCAGAGAGCAGGGTCAGCCATTTATATGGCGCCCCTGGAGCAGCTGGGGTAAAGGGCCTTGTTCAGGGGCCCAATGGAGTAGGATTCCTCTGCTGGCCACGGGATTCGAAACGGCAACCTTCCAGCCACAGAGCCACCACTTCGCCTCTATATGATCACCCTATACAAAGGATCAGGAGAAGAACTGAGAAATTGCTTCGGGAACAGAATTTAGGGCAAAATGTAGGCAGGCCAGATAGTTCAAGCTCCGCCCAATGCTGGGTTAACCTCCATACACTTGTAGAAGAGCACCACCTACCGGTCCACCAACACTACTTCCAGCAGCTGCCTGGTTTTCCTTAAAGACCATGTCTGCCCCATGAGAGATCAGCTCCACTCTTGCTGGGTTTCTGAGATTTCACAGAATTAGGCTACAAGAAAATAATGCTGCTGGTTATATGTATACAGTATGTGCCTTTATATAGGAAAAAAACTGCCACAGATCTCCAGCTTCAATGTCCTCAAACCACAATAATTTAAAATCGTATTTAGCAACTTGATTTTCTTCAGAGGTCTAAGCAAAGTCACTTCATTTATATGGCTAAATCATCCTAAATTAGCACCATAAACATTCAAATCAGACCTTTTAATAAGCACTGCATGGTCTGAATTCCGATTTACATCTGTGCTTCATCTCTATTCATCATTAATGAGTATTTATTCCATGACCCTGCCAACCTGCACCACTGTGATAAATTATCTGACTCAAGTCCGATTAAAAAGTGCAACCTTGAGAGCTAATTATCTCAACAGACCAACTTAATAAAGCAGATTCTTGTCAATTATGGCGTCGCAGCATGGGTGTCATTTGTAACAAATACTCAAACCCACCTTTGAGGACGGCTTCCCAGAATGCTCTCTTACACACCATATGTAAATTCCAGTATGCCTGCACCTGCAGTGACCTTTTATTAGCAAGCTGACAGAATGATAAAGCTAGCCACAGCAAAACTCCCACCACCAGACAAACAAGCTGTGCAGCTTGTGCCAGTAGGAGATCAACAAGACACAGCTATTAGTGGAACATTTCTAATTGACAATCGGTGATAATAACCCCTGTAATGTCACCTGAACAGCATGGTCGTGGGACACATTTTCCATTTTTTTTTAAATAATAAGTTTGGCGGTGCAGGAGGACCTTAATAAAAACTAAGTACAGTACAGCGAGTGGTTTCTCCTTACATGACCATACTCACAGGCCCTTTAGACCAGAGATGGACAATCTTGGTCCTGGAAGGCCAGCGAGTCAGCAGGTTTCCTTCCTCTCTTCAAAGCCAGGGACACGCTGTTAAATTTGTCTCATCTGTCACCAATCCCGCAATGAGCAGATTCAGTCCATTGAGAGCCGGGTTAGAATGAAAACCTCAAGACACATAAGAGAGCTAGGACCAGGACAGCTCATCCCTGTTTGACGTACTCCAGTCACACTGTGATGGGCTCTTTTGGACTGAGCAACAGCTCTGACAACAGCTGCGTGCAAGTATTGCAATGAAAACAAACAAGTCTATACTAAAGCGATTCAGTTAATAGAACAGTTCAAGCTCATGTAAACGAGCCTGTCAGATTTTATGATACACTATTGACCTCTTTGAAGGAATCATTTTCTTACAGCTGAAAATGCAAGGACTGTTTCACTTTGATTTTTAATGCAAGGTGGTCAGTTGGAAAGTAACTCTTCTAAGTGAAGATTTTAAAATTTCACTTGGTGTTTATATACATGTTGACAACGTATATATCTACCAGTTATTGAAAATTAGGATGTACAGGGAGGCAATCAAACTTAGAGCTCAATATTTATAGTATACTACAAAAGCAGCACAACATACATGCTCCGCCATGGAAAGACATTAGTCTAGAGATCAAGAAGGGACAATATTCTCTGTCTATTATCAACCTGTATACAATCTTTCCGAACATGCAAAAGGTAATGCACATTTAATACTTACTGTGTGGGTCCCAAATACATAATGGCAAGATTCCAGCTTGTTAGCGCTGTTACAACACTACCAGCAAATGGAACAAAGATGCAAGAAAAGATTATGGGTGGTAAAATTAGATGGTGATGGATAAAAAACAGAACTCAACCTTGAATCAGCTTTTACATACTAAATACTCTAGAACAGCTGAAAGAAAGTGACAAAAGCAGAACTAATCTGTACATGAAACCAAACTGTTTAAACTCTGCAGACTGTTCTTAATGAGATTCTTTACATTTGCAAAACTGGCCATTATCAGACCTGAATGAGGATGAAGAACAGCACAGGCTATTAAGCACAGAAGGAGCTGCTTCTGGCCGCTGCAGCATCCTGTTCCCCTCATGTAAAGATGCCCCCCCGTGGAGTCGCAGGACAGCAAGTTTAAGAAGTAGGAATCTGTGAGAAAGCCATTAAGGGACTGCGATCTGAATATGGTATGCTTTGAAGTGTATTTTGAAACATTTTAAATTTAAATTTTTAAGGCTCGGATAGTATTGCACAAAAGGTTGTGGGAGCGCAGAACAAGCTGTCCAGCCATGCTGCCGAAGCCGATACCCTGACTCCTGTCAGGACACGGCTGGATGAGATCGTCTATCCAGACGGGTTAGATGGGCTGATCTAATTTGTGACCCTTCTTATGTTTGCTAAAAAAAAGCAAAACTTTAAACAGATGCATTAAACCTTTTAACATATCTCCCACACTGAACAACATATATTTCTTTCACAGTAAAACTGCAAACTGTAAGTGCACGTTTTCATCTAGTTTAAACCCAATCCTTTGCCATCAGATATTTTTAACTGTTCTCTGAAGAATTTAACAATGATCACTGTATAATCACTAACGACTGTTTTAACCATGGAAGAAAATAAAAAATAAAAAGTGTTTCATAAAATAAAAATATTTATGGGCTTTTATTCTTTTTTTCATACAATGGCATAAACTGCATTGATTTATTTTTTGCACCAGCAACTATGAAACAGCAAAACAGCACATCCTGTTCTCATTACTGCATTAGACTCGTTAAAGAGAGGTCAAAGCTGCAACACATACTGTAAAAGTCATGTTAAAGGTTGTGAAAATACAAATAATACTTACAAAGTATTTATTAACGGAGACATTTTATGAAGTGCATCACATAAAACAATCCCAACGATTGACCACATTGCATCACATTTCCCTCAAACTGAAACAAAACCTGTACTTGCTGGAGGTCATGGCTTCAAACCCAACTGTAGCAGAGAAAAACAATGTGTTTTACAGGGGAAACAGACAATTTCTTTAACCTGCAGCAAAACACCTGACAGCTTCCCTTGTGTCTTCTACACAAACACAGCCTGTTCCTCTGCTACTGCTCATTGGAGACGTTCTGAAATCTCATCCAGTGTCTGGATAAGTCTTTGGGTCAAAAGCCGTCCGATGCACTTGTCTTTTTCTGCACTTAGGAGAAGGGGAAGATAAAAAAAAGAAAACATGCCAACAACATGTGAATTTTTTGGCTGGTTAACAAGGCATTTGGTTTGCTAACTAGCATCTGAGCTGTCTGCATGTTTTCTTCTTTCCTTCCCATTTTGGGGTGGTAGATAACTGTAATATATTGTCGACATCGATGGTCTGAAAGTGCTTTGCTCTGATTTTCGTACCTCGTACCTTCGGCACTTCGGGATGTACACAAGCACTGCTCCTGGGCTTCTAGTGAGCTGACCATCCACACCAAAATCGTCTGTTACAAAAGCAGTATGACAGAATCTTGTCAAGTCAGACAGATCCTACAAGAAAGGCCACAAGTGAGGTACAGGGCTTAATGTAGAGCTATTCATCAGTCACTACAAGTGGAGCTCTACAGAGCCTAGACACCGCTGGGCAGGCCATCACACTTGTTCTGTTCTGCACTGCAACTGGTATATCATTCCACCAGCCACCAGGAAGCTGCAGACGCAGCCTTGATTCGTCAGCAGGTTTGGATTGGGCTTCACTGCGAGTGACAGCGTACTGACTTGTTCTATCTGCAACATACTGTACCAGTGGTACAGAAGCACTGCTACCTGGATAAGTGTGTCTATCAACAGGTTCAATCACAGCGTCACTCATCGCTGTGCCCAATCATCTCAATAATTAGCTGATTTAGTGCTTATGGAACAGTCTAAGTTCTATAACTCTGATAACTACCTTTTGACATTCTGTATTATTTTCACTGAAGTTTTGATTTTCTTTTACAAAACAAAACACTGAGTGTCACTTACTTTTAGTAAAGTCTAACGCATTTCACTGGAGCATAGAATGATTCTTAAGGCACATTTCCCATTTAATGAGAAAATACTTTAATCTTTTAAAGAGACCCAAATTGTCACATGCATGCAGAAAGATGCATTATTTTGGTTTGTTTTTTGGAAACAATTTCCCGGCATTCTGAGTCCGCATGTGGCCGAGCTGTGTCAGCGGAATGGCCTGCCAAGGAGCCAGAGACCAGACGGCATGTGGGTGGCTTTCAGAGGGCAGGGAGACCAATACCTCAATACCTGCTCAGGCACAGAGTCCTTCCTAAGAGAGGTTTTTCAAACAAAGGGGGTGCATAACAAAATGCACAATTTAGTTAATTTGAAGAAAGTCCTTGAAAACAGTAGGACACACATTTTACATCATCTATGCATCAGATGTCTTGAGGGGAATTCCTTTCAAATGATCGGCTCTCCCGTCTGGGGGCGGCTGAACACTTCCTGCTCAGAAGACTCAAGAGTGGAACTATTCAACAGGGAGCAGCTGATTCCAGAATGACAATTTCACTGGCAGAAAGTGTTTCTCCCCTTTTTATTGCAGGAAAGAGAAAAAGATCTTTCAGCCACTTTAGTCTTGTTTTCAGAGAATGTTCAAATAAAACAACTCAAAGCTGTGACAAAGAATAATTACTTTTTACAAACATTTCCCAATCACCAGAGGTTTCTACTTGATACTTTCTCCTTCAGTATTATTTAAATTATTTTTAAATATTATTATTGATATATTTAAATTATTTCTGCTATTAACTTATCAAATAGATATTAATTGTACACGAGCAACAATGCTTTCAGTAAAATTAAGGAAACTTTGCCATACTCGCTACACAAATAAGCTAAAACTACATACTACAGTGCACCTTTATCAGCTATACAGTAAATTATATAAAACTCTTAATACCTTTCAATAAAAGAAAACTCAGAAAAACCTACAGGTGTGATGCAAGATGAAATTTTAAATCTGATCTCAGAGACAACAGCAAAGCAAAAATAAATATTTCAACATTTAGCAGGATTTACATTTTTATTTTTAAAAATCAGCAATATAATTTATAACATAGGTACTATTAGAATACATCAGTGGTGACACACTGTTTACTGGCAAGTAAAAAAAGTCATTTTTTGCTCTAATATTTTTAGCAATAAAATGTCACAGGACTCCACCTGCACTTACTACTTGCTGTACTGTTATCACAAATCCAAAACAGATGACACTTAAATATGGCAATATAATTAAATGCCACATTTTAAATCAGATTTAAGAAAGTCAGATCAGTTATTTTAAACTCGATCTATTATGTTTCTTTAATAAGAAAAAGCAGACACTGTGTACCAGTTCTCTTATTATTAAATATATGGCACTTTCTGCTATCAAATAGCTTGCTTTACTTATTAAATGAAAAGTATAGAAAAGATGTAATAGAGTTTATGTAACTTCTGAAAGTCCGGGGTTATGCAAATACAAGGGGATTTTAGTTTTTTTCCCCATCATTTGCAGCCTTTCTTAAATGAGACAAATCCAGCCTTCTGCCACTCAATGTTAGATATGGTTGCTTAATTTGCCACATACACGAGACAGCGCAAGATGGCTATTCAACACGCCTGCTCTCTCCCACTTGAAGCGAGGGAGTGTAAAGAGACTCACTTGAGCTCACAGTGTCTTAACACACCTGGTCTGGGTGGAGCTGTACCTCCTGCTGAGATTTTCACACATGCAGACTTTCAGGCTCCTGTTCCTGAGGCATTGCAAAATGCACACAGGACAATGCCTCAGTGCAGCTGCCCTTTTCCACCTTAAAGCCATTCTATTCATCTGTCACTTGAAATGACTCCTAAATTCAAAGCAGGGTCAGATACTGCAATATGCAGTCTATATAATATGATACACTGGTTGTATGCATGTGTGTCTACCACATATTCTACACAAAGTCTGGGTTACCTGGTGGATGCTGCACATTGGTAGTGGTGGAGGGGATCCCCATTACCTGTAAAGCGCTTTGAGTGGAGTGTCCAGAAAAGCGCTATATAAGTGTAAGCAATTATTATTATCTGCTGTTGAAGGTTTCAGGGATGAGGAACAAGGAAACAAAGGCATTGCTCGTTTTGTGTTTTTGTTGTGTTTCCCCCCCCAAAATAAATATTTGATCCATTAATATCCAATTGTCAATCATTAATGACCCAACTAATCCATTGTTTCGGCTCTTGAATTTAGATCCTGTTATTTGTTAGCTAAAAGGCAAAGTCAGGGAAGACTTACAACAATATGTTAATGAACAATCTATCTCTAAATGGAAGTTTTGATTAAACAGGCCTGAGGAAATATACTGACTTATAAATTATTGATAACCAAGCCTGTGCATTGATAATTAGTTTCTTCTTTAAATAAAAGTTTTTTTTTTTTATTATCCCCACATCATGTCTGACTCTCTAATTCTGCGTGCAATTGAACTTGTCTTCTCCCAGACACCAGGCTTGCTGATCACAAGCACACAGGCAAAGTAAATAAATGACTGAAAATGCCATTTAATGATTATGCTGAGGGGAACACACTCAGTGGTGAATTTTAAAACTGATATGGCTACATTTTGTAGAATGCATGTAATAAACTTGCAGAAGAAACCCATGTTTTAGTGCCATGCAATACACTTCCCTCCTTCAAAGACTAACAAAACAATAAAAATTAAACAAACATTTAAACTGTATTTCCCCATAAGGATAAACATTGAATGAATCCCACAAAAATATACTTTGTTGTCTTTATTCGTTCTTTGCTATATGCTTACAAAATATAAAAAGAGAATCCTGCCAACAGAAGACAGGCTGAGAAAATGCTCTCTGCTCAAGCAGCTCAAAGCACCAACAGAGCAGCTCAGTCACAATGCTCTGTGCTCTAACACCACTTACTAAAACCAAAAAAATTACAAAGCATCTGATCAACCCCCAGGGAGTAATGCTTGTAGCTCTGAAACCAAAATACTAAACAAAGGAAGTAATAAAAATACAATAAAATTAGGGGTGTCATAAATGAATTTCTGCTGTAATTATGTTACCATCGCAAAGAGAACAAACATCTTCACATTCTGCTCTCAAATGTACGAACTAACAACTTTCGGCATGTGACCTGTATTCCAGGTTTGCCTATTCTCCCCTAGAGTGTAAATCAATTCATAATACAAGAAGCTGTCTGTATCACAGTAACAATTTCCAGAATTCTGCACCTCTGCATATCTGTCCCTTGAAAAGCTGGTTGTTGGTTCATTCCTGAAAGGTTCCCCCTTTTCCCCTTACAATTACTGCCAGCAATCAGAAATATTTATTTTCCATGACCTTTCTGTTGCACCTCATAAACCCTGGATTTACAGCACCATCTATCATTCCACATCATTCCTCACACTCACTTCCCTCTGCTCTTCTAAGGCAGCACCTCTGGCACAATGACACCACACTGAACACAGCTAATCTGCCTGCAAATCTACAGCTAATCACTTTCCGCAACATGGCAGCCCATAGCTGAGCAAACCACGTGCCTTCTCACATGCAGAAAAGCCTTGAGTTATTGTAATGTATAATATAATGTTATAATGTTTCTTTATTAGCCCTGTACAATTTCTTGCATTAGGAATTTGTCTTTTCGCATACCCCAGCTTTTCTCCATGGAGACACAGACACACAGACAGGGAGAGAAGCGGGGGGTCAGAGCGCAGGGTCTGCCATCTGCCACAGACCCCAAGAACTAGTCCGGGTCTAAATTTGACCCCTTAAAAATAGTCCTAATACTGGTCAGGGAACAAAATATAAGCAACAAATGCAAACAGATTTCTTGAAGACATCTTACACGAATGTCCAAGAAATTGGGCCAATGGTGAGGCAAACACTTCACACCTGCGCACCCACCAGTCTCATCTTAGTCTTTCTTTGTCCATTGTGAAAAAGCGAATAAAAATTCAATGGAAACCGGCAGGCCGTGCCGTTTGTGAAGAGACCCAGGCTGTCCGGGGTGCAGGAGGGGCTGTGGCCTGTGTGCTACGGATGTACTGTCACATAAAACTGTGCGTTAACAGGTATATAACACAGAAAGGCTCAGCCGTTCCTCTGGAAGCAGCCCGTTTGTAGCAGTGTGACATCTGATCTAATTAAAAAGGTCCTGCCAATCTGCATCTGGCAGCATTCTGGCTCTTTACAGAAGTGTCTGATTTGGCTGATTCAGAATGGAAGACTGAAATAATTTTTTACAAACCAGAGAGCCACATCTGCAAGCTACTACCAATCTACTGAGCATAAGGGCCACATGAGGCCTGCTCTAATCTGTAACCTTAAATGTTTTTCGAATTTAGTGCATAGCTATAAGCTATAACAGCTTTAATCAGTGTGGGATACTACCATCTATGGACACATGACATCCTGTAAATTGATAGGAGAAGAAGGTACACAAGTGTAATGATTTTACCAATAGCTCTGGACAAGTGCTTCTGCCCTTGTCAAAGGACACAAAGACGCAAAGGACCTCAGGATTCTTCTTTCATTTAAAATTGTAGATTTTGTTTTAGAGAAGTGGATACAAGCACAGGCCCCCCCTAAAGCATTTAAAAAAAAACACAAAGGCTCCTGAATTGTTATTCAAAGTGTTACATATTCCAGGATATTTAAAGCAATTAAAAGGGAGCAGAACTATCACTGATATTAGAGTCAACGGGCAGCTTTGTCAGAATATTACAAGAAAATGAACACAAAATATATTTTTTAAACGGATTAACATTCAAATTGAAAAAATCCTGTGTGTTATACAGCTTGTGCACTTGTGTTTCATAGCCACCAGTGATGGTTTCAGATTTTACTGCACATACAGCCCATACGCTGGAAGAATGCTAATATCAAGCAGGCCTGACAGCCCAAGACATTTTTAAAAGGGTAGGCACATAAGTCAACATGACATTACTCATAAATAAGTAATGCACCCTCTTTGATTGCCAGAGGAATACCCGACGCCTTCACTGAAATGTGATTTAAGTGTAAATATAATTCAATAACTGCAAGACACATTTTATTTCAGTGATAGCCTTTTCATTCAAAATGCAGAACACCTTGTGGATAGTTAATTCCGACTTTTATTTTTCCTGTGAGTACAGGTATGTTGTCCTCTTCCAAGCCTTCTGTCCTGCATCACTTCTGCTGAAGTTAAGACTCATCTGAGTGGTATTTAAACAACACAATGGCCCATCTGGCCTGAAAGACATGGCCAGTTCGCTGACAAGGTTTTGATATACATGCCAAGTCAATCTGTGTGTCACAGATATCATAAGTAGGGCTCAGTTTTCAACAGTAGCAATACTACTGAATAATGAATATTTTGAAAAAACATAACACAAAATTACAGTATTGCATGACATAAAAAAACAGGGCACATACTGTACTATAGCATACTCTTTACTCTAAACTCACAATTTATTGAATTAACAGTTTCCAGACTCATCTTCATCAGGTATAAACAAATCCAATGTGGCTGTATTTTATTACCCAGTGAGAATACGTTATACCTGTGCCCCTAAATGAAGGCAATTCTGAAATCTGAAAATGTTTTAGGGTCTTATTTTCGATCAGGAAGAGGGACAGATTTACACCAAACTGAATTCTGAACCTCCTCACTTGCCACACTTCAAGGTGTGCACAGCAGAAACAGCTCATTAAGGGCTGGCTTGCAAGTCTATTTCCATTCTAAAAAGTGTCCTTACATGCTCTTCTGCAGCCCCTGGCTCAGTAACCGAATGCTGCACATGTAACTTGTGTGTGGTAAAAAAAGCCACAGCTACACAGCCTTCTAGTTTCAAACATAAGTGCTGAACATCTGCTTCCCCATTAATACAGTACAACAACTCTAAAAGTCGTTGTTTTAATCGGAACACTTTCTCAAAACTACTTCTACTGACAAGCAAGAGCAGGGAATGAAACGCTTCAAATTTTATATATTCCATAAACCCCCTTAAAATTACAAACATATTGTAAGTTTTACAAGTACTGTAAGTGTGCTACTCTCCTAAATTACCCCTCTCAGTAACCCAGAAACACACATTTCCATGCGAGCTCAGATGTCAAAGTGTGAATGACGTGAATAAAACAATTAACTCTACTGGCCACAACCACGACAGAACAACATCAAACAAGGAGAAAAAAAACTATTCACTCAAAGCTTTATTTTCTTCTAGCAGTTCAAACTAACATGAGTGCACTGTCAGACCCCATTCTTGGTAGCCTCCAACTAACACCGCACCCCTACTTCATGCAGGCTCTGACTCGTGCTCCTTGGCTCCTCTGCTGCTGTCACTACAGAGGGAAGGACATCCTGGTCAGCCCGAGCTTTGCCTCAGTGCAGTGAGCATTTCAATGCACTAACTGTGCACTAATCTTAGAGCAGCTCAGCAGGTGAGCACTTTGAGAGAATGTCTTGGCTTTCCAGCGACAGCCTGGCTGTAAAGGCTATAAACCCCCCACCAGTGGGTGGAAAGAGCCAAGGAGGCAAATTCAACCATAAACATCTCTTGTGTGAAGACAGACCACCTTGGGGAGAAAAGGGTGGAGTCCTGGGGAAGAGGGTTCATTTCCCGGATCTACACTCGTCTGCAGTTAGCCTTCATTCTCAAACTTCAGTGAGAACCTCCACTTTTTTTAAAGGAGCTCAAACATTATTGCTTCAAGGCAGAAAAATGTAGTTTGTGCCATACTACAAACACTCTTGCTTTGCCAAAGTAAAACATTTTCATACAAAAAGCTTCCTATGGCTAACGGTTTCATACTGAAATCGGCCTTAGACCAACTAGAAAGATGTATAATTTTTCATGTTACATTTCACTTAATGACACCCTTAAAATCTCTGCAGCCCTGGAATTGGTCTGGAAGGGCTCAGTTGGTGGGAAAGGAATGACAAAACACGTCAACAGGATCAACGTAGAAAACTGCCTCGTGTTTGACGTTAACGCTGATACGCGTGCTCCCGTCCCCCAACATCAACAGCAAAGAACAATAACACCTTACCCGTCCTGTAAAAGACCCTTAGATGTTACTTTTAAAATCAAGCCACGCATTAATAACATGCTGTAAAAATTATCCCATACAGTAAAAGTTATAATTAGAGGTTTGCGTTAAAAGGCTTCCCAGTGAACCTGTGGCAGCTCCATGCAGATGTTTTATGGTGTTCTTGGGCTCCAGGTGCTTAGGAACATAATGCCTTTCACCACAGTGTAGAAGCCCATATAATTCAGAGTGGTGAAGTTTTCCTTTACACCTTTAAATTTCATTTAAACTACACAAATAACAGTTACCAATCACCTTTTAAAAATGACAGTGTTATCGTACCACACAGTGCTGCTAGGTCTCCATGGCTTCAGCCCAGCATCTGGTTACAAACACACACACAATGTGAGGCGGACTGTGTGCGAGTGTGGTCTGCACATGTGCTCCACCCCCGAACACCATCACTGTGTGGAAACAGCGGACAAAGGCCTCAGGGCCTGCTGACTTCTTCATAGCGAACGCAAATCCATCCACACAGCAAAACCAACCCAGAAGAAGAAAAAGGTTTTTTCGATTTTCTCTCAGCATTTTGATTATCTCCTAAACAGGGACATTCTTGTGCTGAATGCTGAATAAATCGATGGTTCGTTGTAAAAAGGAAAATCTTAACCAGCAAATAGTCTCTGAAAATTGTTTTTGCTTTAATATTGTGGAAACTGCTATCTAGACAAAATGCTACATGTAAATGTATGCCTCTTAAAATACAAACAGATTCACATTCAGTTATCATTGCCATTTCCAAGACTGAAACACTCCAGGAAAGCAGATCTGAGTGTGATGGTAAATTATACACACGTTTCTTCACAGTGTGTTAAACTGTCTGAATGTTTAACACCAGAAGACTTGCATGGCTATGTTATGACAACAGAAACAAACCTGGAAATGTTAATTCTACAGCGCTCTTGCCAGTGTGTGATGAAGGAACAAAGCAGGACATTAGAATAATGAAAACTGCTCACCTGTTAATGTAACTAAGGGCGATATATGTTGGCTGCTGCAACTCCTGTTTTTCTAAAACTCGAGGATCAGTATCTAAAAAAGGGAAACAAATTAAAGTCAGAATGAATAACAAACATACAGCTGAAGCATTTTCAGAACATTTTCCCAAATAAGATTTTCTTTCTTGAAATGGTAAATTGCTGTCATTCAAACACAGTTTGAGAATTGTTAAATAACTGCACAACGCAAAGATCTTACTGTTCTCTAAGTACAGTAAGTAAACCAAATAAGCTCTTTACTTTAACCAAAAAAATGAACTTGTGTTTGATGGCACAATTCAGACTATGCATACAGTAAATCAATATTTTCTAAGAATGATTAGGCTGAAAAAATATCTTTTACAAGTTGACGGTTTTCATTAAAAAGAGTATCCCTATTCAAAACCAATAAAAAATCATGATCCTGCTGTCACAATCGTATTGTGCAAAAAGTATTTGATACAACACTCGTGTGTTGAGAGGAGGCAAGGTGGTGCAGTGGTTAGCATTGCTATTTCACAGCAGTGGGGCCCTGGGTGCTGTCTGTGTGGAGTCTGCATGTTCTCCCTGGGTCCGCATAGGTTCCCTCCTACAGTCCATACTGGTAGGTTAATTGACTTCTGGGAAATTGCCCCTGGTGTGACTTTGTTTGCATCTGTGTGTGCTCTGTGATGGACTGGCGTCCCATCCAGGGTGTACACTGCCTTGTGCCCAGTGCTTGCTGGGATAGACTGTCTTCTCCGTGACCTTGAATTGGAAGAAGTGGCTAGAAAATGGATGGATGATATGTATTATTTTTATTTATTATATGTATAGTAAATAAAGAAAATGGAAGGATGGTATAATACATGAAGTATCGTTTTAATTGCGGTTTTATTAAGGTTACAATGAGGCTTTTTTAATTGGTCTCCCTACATGTAAGATTATAGTGCAGCTCATGTAAAGGAAATAAGGAACATAAAGAGTTTTCAGAATTAAAGATGTCATACTATGAAAACAAATGACTCAGATAAATAATAGAGTTTTCTCTGTTAGGGCAAAACCATATTTTTTGCACACAGTTTGTGCAGACATTTGTTATGTAACTTTGTTGTCGTTGCTGCTGCTGTTCTGTGTTTAATGTCTTTGTATTGGAGCATACTTGCAAATACACATTTCATTGCACTTTCATTGCATAAGACAGATAAACTAAACTGATATAAATTCAACAGATAAGTTGCAAAAACGGAGCTTGTCTAAAGAACTTGAAACAGATGACCACTTGTTCATTTTCTTGTCACTATTCGTGTTACACAACACACATGATTAAGACAAATATAACATCTTAAGACCTCAGTAAGCCTCATATTTAGAGTAGTTCTGGTGGGTAGCTGCGTCAGCATGTGTAGTCTGCAAAGGAACAAGTAATATAGGTACAGATCATTTCACACACAAATTATCATTCACAAAGTGTAATTTCATAAGTTTCCCATCTAACACTGATTTAACTTGATTTGGACAGTGGTTACTGTGGATAAAAAAAGAAGCTGAAGTTAAAACTACAGGTGAAACAAAAGTAAAACAGTAAAATGGTTCATGTTTTCAGCACAAACCTATGATCAAGTCTTCAAAAGCTCCAGCTATTAGAGCTCAAAAGCCCTATTTCGGTATTTTTAATACACCATAATGATTCCATTGTTCAGTATTTTGAAAAAATATAAAAAATATAAATGTTGTCTCCTATGCGTGAATTAAGTAACCAAATTTAATTCCTGGACATGTTCTGAAGAGACTTTCCATTAAAGCACAACAGATGTAGAGAAGAGCTTGTCCAGCCTTCAGACTGATCATCACTGCAGACCTGTAACAGCCTTAACACTGACCAGGCCTGAAGCAGGACGGGCAGGCAGCTCTCTGGATACCTATAATTTGTGTACTTTCTAGGTAAAAAAGAAACCCAACCACTCCAATTGCTGTAGTAATTGGAGCAGTATGACAGGTAAGAAAACATTTTTCCCCATCACTCCTTGTTCTATGTAAACACTACAGCAGGAGGGATGTGAAAAGAGCAGTAATTGATGTCATTTTAATCCAGAGGAAACTGCTGCTAAATTGGGGTCTTCCCTATAGACCTAACAGACTGTAATGTACAGTAGCACAACAGAACAGATCAGTCTGAAATCTTTAGACCAGAGCTGCCCAGCATGACCGCTGTCAGGGCCCACGTAAGCAGGTCAGTGGCCTGAAGAAGATGATAAAGGAACACATGCTTGTCTGCATTTGGACTCGCACGAACTGCACCGCTATGGCACAGAGGTCCACATCTCCTCTGCAAAGGCCACGTGAAGGAATGAAAAGCACGGAGCACACTCTTCCACATGCCATTTTTCATTGTATGCGGTGATCTTGCTGGCCGAGGGGAAGCCACAGTGCTTGTAAATCTCAGCTGTCCTAAAGGAGGAGTATCATTAAATTCTGTTCTACTGATGTGGTTCTGCTGCTGTGGAGGCCCTCTTGGCCAGGAGGCCACTGCCCAGAGGGAGATTCTGGAGCAGCAGTAGTGAACCACAGGTCTATACCAAAACAAGATCAGTACCATGCCGAAGAGCCAGATGACTTCATGAAAAGCACAATCGACAAGAGAAAGCAGAAATAGATACTTTTTTTCCAGCAGAGATAGACAAAAGTGATTTCCAAAACTCAAGCATAAAATACACCAGTGACCAGTCCCATCTAGGCTTGCTCTATTTCATTCCAAAGGATCCCAAAGCACTTTTCTTACGGGAAGGGGCAAACGTGTTGCCCCAGCTTGGAGCTGCCCCATCTGGGTGATGACCAGCAGCCTACCTCCACAGCAGACCAGGCAGAGGATTACTTTTTTTGTAAACTAGCTCACCCAACAGTGCACACTAGGGTCTGCAGCATGATAAGTACTGTGCATATGAATATTTACATATGCAGTGTCTCTCAAAAGTATCACGAAAATAAAAAAGTAAAAATGTCAAAAGTACAAATCATCAAACGGGGATATTACTGGACTCCTGCTGATTTCGCCTTTGATTAATTGCGAATGACGCATACACATTTTTACACAAATATTTTGAAAAAAAAATTGAAAGTTCAAACTGAATCCATATTGGGTGAACGATGTTGGATGTCAGCAATAACCCTGTTGCTTGTATTCACCCCCTGGAGTCAATATTTACTGTAAGTAGCTTAGACAGCTATTATAGCTGCAAGACATTTTGGCCAAATCACTACCAACTTTGCACACTGGGAAAGTGAGATTTTGGCCCATTCTTGTTTGCAACCTGGCTCAAGCTCTGACAACTTAATGGGGATCATTGATGGACAGCAACTTTCAAGTCATGGCTCAGAATTTCTGTGTAACCGTTACCAGAGAATGTGGTATTAATTACTGAGCATTTTGAAATAGGTGGTATTTCAGTTTGTTTGACTTAAATCTGATTTAGTTACCGAGCTACTGAAGGATATATAGTTAAATAATGTAGAGTCTGAAGACAGGTATACAGTGGTGATGCATCAATCCACTCTTAATGGCTCCGAGCTTGGTAGCACTAAAGGTAACAAACGTTTATACGGTTCTCTCCCTACTTCATTGAAATTTCTGAAAGTACTATCTAAGGATTGACTGTTTAGAAAATCAACTACACTTGAGACTAAATTGTAGTCATAATGACATACAAAAATTATTTATAGAGCAATGATCCGACAAGGAAAATGCAGCCCGGACTGCCTGAGTTGCAACAAAATACTATACATTAAAAACATATTCTATGAGAACAAGCTTTACAGTGTTGTTTAGCATGAAGTACCAACAGAACAACTCACGCCAAGCATGTGAGGCAGAAATGTCAACCGTTTGCAGTAAATGAAAAGATAATGAGTCAGCTGCTACTCAGCACCCCACTAGAATATCTGAATGGAGTAACTCATAGAGATTAATACCCAGAAAAAAAAACTGGAGGGGATTTTCAGTTCACTGAAACAAATGGCTGTTTATAATTGTAATATGCCTAGTGGAGCCAGTGGCACAACAGCTCGTCTGGTTGGGATGGTTTAGGAAGTCCGGGCCCTGCACTCCTGCACCGGCATGTCTGCAACATGGGAGAAGAAGCATCTTCACAACCAGAGCAGCCTCAGGAAACAATAAAAGAAATCCAGACGGGATTTTATTTTTGTATGGAATTCACCAAGGAATGGTTTATGAAATGTCATTTTTGTACCTACAGGGGAAAAAAAAAGGATGCCCCCAAACCTCACATTTTAGTTAGGTGAAAAGAATCAGACACAATACTTCGAGATGAATTGAAACCCAGGAAATGTGAATGAACAGGTGTATCCCAACATGCACAGGAGACACATTTGATGTTGAAAGTACAAGCTGGTTACTAAGAAAGATGATGTATCTAAGTACATACAGCATAATATTGAGTGGGCAGTAAAATTTAGCCTATCCCAGCCTTGGGACACTAGCAGTGCTTAGACGAAAACCTCAATTATTCTTAATGACAGCAATCACAAAAAAGAAATCCTCCCTAACTGAAACGTCTTGAAATATAAAATAATAAGCACCCACGCATTGAGAAATATTGCTAATAGGTTCACTTTGTCATTGGTACCTCTGACAGGGCAGCTCAAATCATTTCATACGTGTAACAATCTCTAAGTGCACTGTGTTAGAGCTAGAATGTTAAAATGAGACCCTAGAAAGTCTTCAGGACTACTGGGGACCTTTTTGTTTTGCTATATACTTCCATGAATAGCATTTTTCCCCACCTGTTTTGTCGGTAACTGAATGACCAGAGGGCACTGCGTTCTAGCTTGATCTTGTTAGATCTTAGAAGCTAAGCCAGCAATACCTGGTCAGTACTGTGATGAGACGCAACCAAATAATAACCAGGCTCCTGCTACAAGTGCAGCTGGTGGATCGGTAGGGGCCACTTTCCACTCTGGTCAAGGATTTCTAAACCAATGCTCCAGTTACGCGACTGAGGACTGTTTGAAATAGGAGTTCCTGTCCTTCATATCAGATGCTAAACCAAGGTCCAGAAGATCCCATGGCATTGCTTGCAAGGGTAGCATTGTTAAAGCTGGGATCCTGGCTAGATCCCCACTCTGGGTTATAACTACCTTACTATCTGGCCTTCCTGTACAGTAACTGAAGTGATTTCTCACTTCTCTGGCTGTGGAGAGGGGATACTGATGATCAATGTCTGCTGCATATCACCCAAGTTTCATAGGAAAAGCACTTTTCTACTTCATGTTCCACCAGGTCCAGCAGTATAATTACTGTACCACTGGAATATATGTTTTATTACTAAAAGTCTCTTTAAAATGCCTATATTTGGGCTGCCAGTTAAAAGACTTGCCATATGTTCTCCTGAAAGATTAACATACTGTACCTGAATACTTTAAACCCATAAAGATGAATATTTACTAAAAACAGTAAATATTCATTTGGCTTGATTTGGCTGAAGCTTTTATCTCAAGGTCTCACATTTGTTAAGCTGGGTATTTTACTAGAACAGTCTGAGTAAAGCACCTTGTTCAGCCCAAACAGTGATCCCTTACAGATATGAGCCCAGAGCCCTCTAGAACATTCCTCTTCTATCTACTGTATAGTGAAATGGGATTTTCAAACGTTGCACTAAAGGACAGCTTTTTAGTCACAAATTAAGAACTTTTTATATCTCTGATCCTGAATGGGGTATTTAAATGTAAAGTAATCTTTATAGAAATAGAATATATTCAAGTACAAGACGCTTATTATAACTCCCCCCCGAGAAAAAAATTAGAATTTATATTAATGGCTAAAGGTCAGTTTCATTAGCCTTAAAACAACCAGCAAGCAGTATTTTGTTATTAAGTCATATAGAAATGAAGGTTATATGAAGGTTATATGCTGTAGTCGATCCCCCTTTAATTTTCACTCACTCATTTGCAGTTTTCAAATATATTATTGTTTCCAATTTCTCCCATATGGATTAGACCACATTATACATAGGTCTGTCTTTTCCCAGACATTCTGCTTTGTAATGCTACAATAGGCAGCTTCCACACCCTGAGGTGAACCACTTCAACTTCAAAAAAATCTGCCCACTGACATTCATGTGTGAACAGAATTAACCATAAAACAGGGCCTGTGACTGTTGCCTCGGGCTGCTAATGAGCAATGCTGCAATACTGCCCCCTTGTGGTAAACTCTGCAAATTTCACATTTGAATGCCCAGCAAGATACTTAAACAAGCCATACTGTAAAGTCAATGGAAATTTGATGTTTAAACTCATTTATTGGACACATCTGCAGTTTTTGTAAGGAAGCAAAGATACAGAGCTCACACAATCATTTCTGAAAAGCAAAGGAAAGGTCCATAGTCTACTGTTACAAAAGCACAATCGTGAGATAATATATTTCCATCATGCAGCACTTAAAAAAACACTGCTGCCATCGGACTGGAGGTTCTAAAGGAAAGATCTGTGATGTCATTGAGAATGCCTCCTCTCACGTCTCTTATTATCCTCACGATTTAAAAAACAGAGTCTGCTCAGTGTTTGGAAGACTGAAAAGGAAATCTGCAATCGGAGAAAATATAATTATCAAAACATCAATAATCAACAGAATCTTCCAGGCTTTCTAGTTTTGCTGCTGCAATGATACAGTATGGAATAAACTATACATGTACATTGCATCTACTTTTTACATTGCAAACAATACCTAATAAAGCTTCCGCAGACTGGTGACATCTTACTTTATAATGCTCATACCAAGCGCGCTACAAGCGAATGGAGAGATTTTTAAACACCTCACCATACAGACATCACGTTTTTTTAATGCCCATCGTTATTGATGAAAACGTTACAAAAGCTGAATCCCGAAAAGGAGGGCCACAGACCTCTACCCGTTAAATCCAATCAAAGCGCCTTGAAGAATATATTAGAAAGTATTATTTTAGCTCAGCAGTGGGGAAGCATGATGGTGTCATTAAGAGCTGCTCCTCGCGTCATCCGTGGTTTGTTCTGTGCACATAATTAAAGTCTGCCTGTGTAATGGCTTGCAGATGCAGTATTCTTAGGGTATTATTTAAATCATTAAAAACAGCACAAAGAAGCACTTTGCGCTGCCATCTCACATTTAATGAGTCTTCATCGCTGCAAGTTTAGATGCTTAACTTTATGTGTATTCTGTAAGTAAACAAATTTTTTAGCGCAGTTTAACTTGAACCATATTAACTTATATTAAAACCACACATCACTAGACTTGTGTATTTGCAGTTTCTCTTTGGCCAGCTTTGTGCTGTAAATTAAAACTTTAACACCTTATAATTAGGAAAGAATTCAGACTGCTTCTGGCCTTAATTTGCAACCAAACAGGAAAGACCCTCACTTAAAAAAAAAAGTTTTGACTATTTTTTTTCTTCACATTATTGCTATGTAAAACACTCTACACAACCACTTCTCAGCTACAGTACAGCCATGCTTGAAGGTGCTATAAAATATGTCTTACAATAATATGACATGTTTGTATATACTCCCTCTTTAAGGAGACTGCAGCCTGCGTACACAAATCTAGAAATGCTACACTGATTTTATGGTCACATGAAGGCAATTAAGCATGTTTTAGAACCATTTCCCAAAGGATAAAAATAAGTTAAGATGCAATTAAGATGATACAATTATCATGTTTAAAGGTATTATGGCTGTCAGGCATGAAGCAAAAAGAGCAGACATATAAAGCAACAGAGGCCAACAAAAGGCACAGGAAAGCACAAAATTTCTTTATTGCCTGGTCAATTACATATTGATCAATATGGTCTGGCACCCTGTAAATCAGCGCACTCCGTGTTAAGACTTCCCAGGGTAAGGACAGGGTCCACAAGGCCACCCCGGAGAGTGGGAACAAGTGGTCCACTCCAACATGTGGCCTCTGGATTTCTGGCTGTTTCACATTAAAGTCCAAATGTCTGGCGCTAAGAAAGGTTGTCACAGTGTGGACAGGTGGGCCCTCCACTGCGGTGGTCCTTAATTTGGATTTTATTGCATTTTATTCAGTAAATTACCAATGCAGGCTTCCAGATATTTTATGCACAACGCAGTTTGACAGCTCCACCAGCAGGGAGCAGGGTGAGATTAATTCGGCAGGCTGCATGCAAAGGCTCTGGCGTCCCATTCAAGACCCTGTCCTGCCCTGCGCCTCCAGGATAGGCTCCATGTGGCCACAGCGCTCAGCCAGAACGAGCCGAGAAAATGTGAAGAGGGAGCCCTGCAAGTCCCAGGTCATACAAACAGAGAAGAATCAAAGGCAACCCCCATTCATGAACTAATATCTACAAATCTCCGGTTTAAAATGTGTAAGAAGACTAGGTATAAAAATATGGGAAACATTTCCACTTACGTCGTTTGCTTAGTTGCAGATCTGAAAACAGATAAAACCAACCATAAAAACTGAGTGACACATAAGATTCAATAAAATTACTCACCTGGATTTCCTGAGCTGCTTACTGACTAATCAAACTTAAACCTAAAGCTAACAGAGCTTGCAAAGCATTTCTGACCCTACGCATGTGAATTAATGTCGGGAATTCCAGAGGTGCCACAGCATGTACAGCCACTAGCACAATGGAGGAAGGTGAAGCTGACCACCCCGACGAAGAAAGATGCCAACAAATAATTCTTTCCTTGCTCCAGGGACGTTTATATTGTAAGCAATTAAATCCTCCCCATTAAAAGAACAGTAAATGGCATGCAGAACATGGCAATTTTTTTTCAGTGATGTAGACACACATCAAAACATTTTGGTATTTAACAACAGACAGTGCAGTCTGGTGTAGGTTACCAATCTGCTAAAAAAATAATGCTCTGACTTTTTTTAAGACACAGTGCTGGTTCCAAGACAAATGGGTTCAAAAGGAGGACAACAGGTCTTTGAAGTCTGAAGCACATTTGTACATTTCTGTACAGATTTATATTACCTTCATTAATTAGTGCACTCAACTTTAATTTTCTGTTCTGTGTCTGACTAGCATCACATCTATTTAGCCTTCTAGAGTATCATTCAGAAAGGCCCCACATAATAAATTTCTTTTAATATACTCATTTTTTTTCCAGTCCCTCTACAAAATGTGCTCAACAAAAATGTTCGCTGGAGTACTTGAATGAGATAAAGCACATTCTAAAAAGTCAGCAAAGCCGGAGTTGGTCAGAGCTCACCTTTTCCTGCAGTGTTTTAAGCACAAGGCAATAAAAGCCCTAAATGAGTGATGCATAGAGCAGTGATGGGGTCACACAGACCATCTGTCTGAGCCAGACGTGGGAGGAAGAGGGTTGTAAACACAACCGTGGCTGAAAGGGAAGTTCGAGAGCCACCATGTGCTGCATCAGAGCCCTTTAATCTCACTGACTGGATTCTGTGGGGACGGTGCCAGCTCGAAACTGCAGAGGCTTCCACTACAGCTAAACTGCAAGATTCAGCTTCTCTTTTGACAAAAAAATCCCTAGACGGTCCCTCAACAGAATTTTCACCTATTGCTGTCCTTCAGTATCCTTGTTTTCTGTTCTCTGAAAATTGGGCTGTATGCCCAAACTTCCAATCTGACTTCAGTGCATAAAAATTGGATTAAAAACTTTATGAGCTATATCTCAAAACATCAAGAACAGCAATGCTCTTGTGACTGAGTTTCAGCAGCCTGATTTACAGGAGGTTCCCAAGCATTCTGATTGTGATCGCATTTGTAAGAAACACGCCATAGGTTTAAAGATATAAGCAATTCAGATATCTTTTGTTTAAGTACAATAAAGTATTTCAGACATTGTGGTAGTATCAGGTTGCAATTTAACAAAACCCTGTAGATTACATTTGTGCATTAGGACCTACATTAAATCTCTTACATCTAGCCAATATACCAAGTCACAATCACTAAAATAAGCCAAAAATGCACTAAAGCAAAAATCAATAAACAAAGTCAGCCCCCACACAGAATGAAAATGTGTGCCTCCCATGTGCTAACCAATCCATTTAAAAAGGTCACTCCACCTATATTCTTCATAACAGAGGACAAACAGCTCAGGATGATTCATGGAGGACAAAAAGAACCCAAATGAGCTCCTGTTAAACTGAAGTGAAAGTACACAGAATAAATACCTGTCAGCTCCACATTCAGAAATGGAGAGAATTGTGTCCAGGGTTTATAAGCACTCTCCACACCTGAACTGGTCAAAAACCAAGAGAGAGACGTAATACTGGCAACAGTATTGTAAAAAATTACCTCAAGATGAAAAACAGATACAACAAACACATTGAAAATATGTATATTCTCAAACAGAGCAAAACTGTCAGTTTAATACAACAGTGAAAAATGACCCCAAAGTAAAACAGAACTATTAGGTTTGAGGACAGATATTTAAATATCCCAGGGCTCCTTGTACAGCATGCTCAGGTCCACATTCCTCCTAAGAGGGAATCAATCAAGTTAACACCCAGGGAGAGGAAAAGACATGCTTAAACACTGCAGACAAGAGAGTGCAACAATTTGAACATCATAAAATAGAAGAATCATCCATAAATAATGCACTATTATTTTCAGAAAGCTGTTTTTCTTTCTTTTGAAAAGCAAAATTAAGTCTGTTCTGCCAACATTTTAATCAGTCACATTTATTGACACTGATTAATTTCTAATAGTTCCTCATGAACAGAATGCTTGATAAAAAAATGTACTTCATTTTAGGAAGCAAAATAGTTTACAGAAAACAATAAAAATTGAGCTAGTTTATCAAACTCGGAGAAAGCACCGACTTTGCTGTGTCATTCAAAAATCGAGTGTCTTGCCTTTTTGCTGTACCCTTACATAACTGATCTGTGAATAAGCAGCTTACACCAAGGCTAGTGCTCCTGATGAGACTGCCTGGGCACTTTGAACGCAGCTCTAATTGCATCTTCATGCCTGCTGAAGGCTGACAGCTTCCGCTTTCAACTCATTACCAGAAGACATCAAGGGCTCTTCTAGGAGGGGATCACCTGGTCCAAATTTATCTCCATGGCCTGGAGGAGAACGGGTAGATGCCTAATGGGGAACCTCAATGGTGACATTTTTATGATGTATCTAAACAGTTGCACACATATGAAAGAGGAATGAATGCATTTAAAAGGCGATACGTGAACATCAAACCTTTTACTGAGCCACCCAAAAAGCGGTCTCTATTGCCAAAGCCGTAATAAATTCCAAGAGTTTTGTCATTTTTTGGGGGGAATTCTTTGCCTTAAAAAATTACCCCCCCGAGATCCACTTCTGTAAAGCATGGTAGAAGAAAAAAGCTGTTATCTGAAGAATGTATCTCTTGCATCTCACCGAACAGCCAGGACCACAAAGCACCTAGCTGGACAGCTCCTGAGACGCCCTGGAGAGGTACGCACTAAGCAGTCACTTCGAATCTCACATTCTGCTGGTAAAAAGCAGAAAAGCACAGAAAAAACGTGGAATGAAAACAGTAATAAGGAATAATACATGCCTTAAGCTGATTTTGAATCACTGCACACTGTATGACACATTTCAACTTGCAAAAGCTGGACATGCCAGCAAGTTTGCTATAAATGTTTGTTTGGGAATTTAACTACATTACAGGAAAGAGGAGGAGGGGGAGGGACACCCGCAGAGCCAACAGCTTAAATCCAGCGCATTGCAGAGGGGCCATTTTATTGCCTGTTACTGCTGCCTTTAGGGTGTGCACACAAAGTCAAAGGCTGTTTCTGCACAGGCCCACTGAGCAGGCAGCAAACCCAGCCGGCTCTGAACAGCAGGTTTTATAGCACTCTCTGAGCAAACAAGGGCTGCTTATCACATGGCTGCTCAAACACTTTATGGCCATTTGGAAAATAAAATCACCTTTATTTTGCCTTCTCAAGAAAGAGAGCACTGATGCAGTACATACATAACATTGTTTCTATTTGTCAGACTAGTATTTTTAACTTTCAACCCAAGTCCGATTGTCACTGGACAAAGACAAGAGGTGTGTATTTCTATCCGGCTCACTGAGCGTCTCCAACAGACATCTGGGTCCTGAGAGAGCTCGCAGAGCACAGAAGCCAAATGCCGAGAAAATCACTTCTCTGGAAAAAATACAGATCACTTTAATTAACGGATCTGGACTAAATCTAAAACTTCAAGGAAAACAAAGTACTAAAAATACTAAAGCATTTAAGATTGTGTTTAAAAGAAATGCCTTTGCAATGATTACCATTAGACAGTAATTGGTAAAAAAAGATTTGATTGCTATTTTTCAGAACCTTTACATCTTGTACTATACAGTACATTCGCATAATGTCTATGTGTTACAGGACTTAATGTAGCAAATGTAATTCATATTCACCACCGCCTGAACTCCTCTGCACTGCTGTCTGCTCCAGTGTGGAGCAGCCGGACGACAAACAGGACAGGGAGTGAAGGCTACACTCCTACACAACTAGTGGTCACTATATTGATTGACTGGCCACAGAATATACAGCCATTAAATCAGATTGAAACCCCAATACTACGCAATCCAAAATGTCAACACCTAACACTTTATGATAAGGCACAATCTACACAGGCCTGTTTTACGAGCCCAATCTTATTATACATTAATAAGTGTTGCTGGTGGCTGGACCTCGCCCGTTTGAGTAGTGGCCAGAGTGAGTGCAATTAGGCCAGCCAGGTGCGCTTGGGCTGGGTGCTAATAAATGTTCCTAAATTTTATTATTTCCGCTCTGATTTGGGGGCACATACCAATCGTCCCAAATTAGAGAGGAAATTGCTTCCATGTTTTCAGCTGCCACGCAGAAATGACTGTTCTGCCATTAAGCCCAACATTCTCTTTCCTTCACATGTCTCACCAGGACCTCACGGCTCCTAGAAAAACACGCCGCCAACCGCAAGAGAGGGCAGCTTTTCCATTAGATGACAACAGAAGATCAAAATCTTTCATCTTGAAACTGCTGCCCAGTGACATTTTCAGCTCAATTTCTAGCATTTTGATCATGGCTATGGCTATGCTTACCCTCTGTCATTCTTATTAATCTTATTAATACTGCTGCACATATACTGCAGAGAACATACAGCAGGGCACAAAGTTACTGCTCAGAACTGAACAGCCAATAGAAAATATACATATATAACATAATATACATAATATATTCTATGCACCAGGAAAGTCTGTTTCTTCATTGCTAATTACTATAGGTATTTGCATTTCAGTGCAGGAATCACAGCACACCTGCAAAATTAAAATGATTTTGCTCAAGTCTCAGAACCTCTAACAAGTTAAATACCATCATTTTTTAAACGTTTTTTTGCTACTTGCTCCCCACACTGTCATAACACACATTAATAGCAGATTTCCTTTTCAATATGTTTCAAATTAACTAACCCATGAAGGGACAGATGAGTGCTCCCTTAAAATCAAAGCCCTTAGATTTCGGTATCAACTTCAACATGTAAGTTTACTAAAGTCCACCAGCAGCCCCTGCTGGCCAGAATGACCCACAGCAATGAAAACAGCACAACTCCAAGAATGTATGCCTTGTGTTCCACTTTCTAATTAAACTGTAAAATCTGTTTTTACCAGCAAGCCACCTCTTGAGGGAAAAACTCAAACCAAGCAACACTTATTCTAATTACAATTCTTATTCCAGTAAGTGATAGATTTCTCACATTTGAGGGTCAGAGCTTTGAATCAAATATATATATATATTTTCCCTGTTCACAATACAAGACTTGTCTCATTACCTCCAATAAGTTATTTAAAACATTCATTTTATGCATAGGCAAAATATGAAAAAAGTGGAATAAGTGGATGGGACTGCATATAATGTACAATAATATATATAAGCAGGATGACTATAATATCTTGGAATCACCACTGAGAAGAACAAATCCATCACCTCTCTCGCAGCGGTGATTTATCAAACGCACTGCCCAACACCTCAATTGTGCGCCATGTGAATTTCAAGAAGTCTGAATGAGGACTGGAAGATCGTAAACAATTTGAGTGTGAACATACATTCAAATATACACCCACATATCCACAACATACATACACACATACAGAGCCATAAGTTAACTCATACAAGAGGTTTTCAGCCAAAAACTGGCACAGAAACCAGCTGTGTGTATATACTTTGTTTCCAAGGGGTAAGGTTATAGTTACAGTGAGAGAATCTAGCCTGCAGCAATTTCTATACATACTGTGTGACCAGTGACTGGCCAGGCGGTTGCAGAACACTTACAGATGGTTCTTGTTGAAGATCATTTCTCAGATACATCATCAACCTCCAAGAGGAGAGTCGGTGTATCAATACAATCTTCAGTATCACTGTATGATTCGTAATCTGCAGGTATCCCACACACTCAGCTGTGGAAGTTCAGCATTACAAACCTTGATCTCTAATTAATTATAATTTCTCAGTTGATTAACCGACAACTGCAACACAAAGATAGCACAATTTTAAATTAAAGAAATGTCATCTAAAACTGTTAAGAGCTCCGGGCCTACTCCTAGAGAGCCCCAAATATGCAGGTTTTATAATCAATTTCTAAATATTTCAAAAACAATTTACTTGTGATTAGTTGATTAGTTAAATAATCCCCAAATCATTTGAGAATAAAATATAAAGTTAAATTACTTACATTGAAGAAGGCTTTTTTGAAAAAATAATGGTAAATATTTTTTTAGCCTTCCATGCATTACACATAATTACAATGATCACAAATACACAAGTGTTTTTTTAGACTTGGTGAATTGAAAGCTGTTCTGCCCTCTGCTGGCAAGCACAAGAAATGCAGCTCAACTCCTCATTACTACACTGTCACGGTAATGTATCCTTCAAATAGATTTATGTGCAGTGAGAATAACTTTTCTCTGAATCAAGCTAGTCTCGGTACAAGCACTTCTGGTCATAGAGCATTTGCATATGAAGAAAGATTTCTGGATGCGGTCAAAAGTTTGGGACATTTCTTAAGTTAGAGGGCATTTTAGCAGCAACACAAATCTTTTTAAAATCTGTATTAAATATAAATATATGGTAAAATTCTAACATGTATCTTGGATAACACTACTATTTTAATGAAGTGCATATTGAGTGTAGCTGAATTAGTCTGTCCTGTAAAAGACACAAATGCAGCACCATCTGACAAACACGGTCACTTGGCGGGAGATACATATCTGTGTTGCAGAATCTTTCTTCTGGGTGCCCAGGTTTTCTCCCAAAGTCTAAATCATACTGGTAGGCTAAGTGGCTTGTGGAAAAACTGGTCTTGGTGTGAGCATGTGTGCATGGTGATGGACTGATGTCCTGTCCAGGGTGTATCCCACCTTGCTCCCGATGCTTGCTGGGATAGGCTCTGGCTTCCCCGCAACACTGAACTGGAATAAGCGGTCAGACTAAATGTCCATTCCTGACACATGGAAAACCAAACCCTCAGTTCAACTGTTCTAAACAAGAAAAAAAGGTACAGTAGGCATCATTAGAGAGATTCTTGTTTACTCCAGAATTTAAAAAAATGTTGATGAAATCAACTTGTTCTAGAGAATATTATGATTTTCCTTTTACAAAATGTGTGGAAAACTATGAATAAAGTCCAGAA